>NW_004567106.1:3218487-3238932 GCF_000260355.1 Condylura cristata | reverse complement strand
GAGAGGATTCACCAGAGACAGAGTGGGAAGCAGAATAGGCAGATTGACGAAGTACACTGCTGAGGGGAGCAGCGGGCAGGTCAGGAGAGGTCTGCCGTGCCATGAGGTCACCTCCGGGGTAGGTGGGAATCGAACTCATGCAGAAGTGACTTTAGCTTCAAAGTGCAGTGCTTTAACCTGCTGTGCCACCAGGGAGGGCCCGTCCATCATATCATTTCTTACAACTTAGTAAATAACTGAGAAACAGTTTTGTGAATATGCATTTCATAGTTATAGCATGCAAAGGCTCTTGCATGATTTCTAAATTAGTTGTAGTTATGCTGATGCTATTGTTCTGTATTTCATATACTGAGCCTTAAACTTAGTTCTCTCAATTCAAATTTAAAGCTTACTTTATACTTTTAGGTATTCCATTGTTTTATGTGAAATTCTTAACAATCGTTTATAAATGGCTATGCTCCTGAATCCACTTTTTATAAAAAGTAATTCCATGGATGCAATCTTCCATGTATATTACTACTGAATTTTGTTTTTGTTTTGTTGATGCATCACTGAGAAGGGATACTTTATATGTAATGTTCGCAAACCATCTTTTCCATATATCCTTTTAAGTTTAGCTCTTTCTTCCAGTTATACCATTATACCATGTACTAGCAATTTTACTATAGATATATTTATATAAAGTTACATTTACAGGGTTATTTGAAGTCAATCCATGGCAACACTGGTGTCTGATACACTGTGGAGTGAATACAACATGGAACAGGACAGATCCATCTCTTTCTATGGAATTACTGAAATTAAATTGAAATAAGAAGTAGTTTTCAACTCATGTGGGGACTAGACTCATATGTCTAAAGAATATATATATGTAAAATGTATGTATGTATGTATGAAACAATGTGATCTAAGATTTTTTTTTAGATTTATTTATGCATACAGAACTGGGGTACAGGCCAGAGGTGCAGGGGTGGTGAGAGGATTCACCAGAGGCAGAGTATGGAATCAGAACAGGCTGATGGACAAAGTGCACTGCTGAAGGGAGTAGTAGGTGGGTCAGGAGAGGTCTGCCATTCCATATGGATCACTTCCTGGCCTGGGAATTGAACTCACACTGAAGCTTCTGCAGCTAGCTTGCAGTGCTGCATCCTTACCCATTGCGCCACAAGGGAGGACCATGATCTCAGATTTAAAGACTTGGCTGAGATAGCCTGCATTTATCATGGAATAATGACAATTCACAAGCATTTAGCTGGAAAGGCTTTGATGATTTAAAAGTAACTAAACTAGCTCCAAGAATGCAATGTGTTCATGAAAATTTCCATAGGAGCTTAATGTCCGCGTTCTTACCTAAGCCCTCATAAAAGTATGGTAGTCTGCAACTTAAATTCCATCCACTTTCCAGACCTCTACTCATGTGTGAGGTAAGCCTATAAATTACCTCAGTTTTAGGATTAAGCTGTCTAAACTATATTTTTGGTTTATTCAAGAAACAAATCCCTATTTCCGCTTTGCATATGATACTGCAGTGGTGGATTTTGCAACTGAAATTTGTTTGCCTCAAATAAAGTTCTGTTTTACAGTTAAGAAAAAAAAAATACCAAGAGGTGTATAAGTGAGGTTAAGAGTCCTATCTCTCTTTGCTAGGCTTGCATATATTGGTTTTCTGGGAGTTCCCAAAGAATAGTTTTTAGTTTTAGTTGACCATTTGTTTAGTATGGAAGTGTTAGCTCGTTGTGCACAATATACTAATTTGCTCATAATAAGTTAATACAACCTGTATAAAACCTCAGACATATGCCCACCCTCCTCCACACCTCCATATGTAAAGCACAGTGTATTCCATACTCTCTAGGAAGTGCTGGTGACAGAACTGTGCCCAGCACAGCCACAGCCACTCATGCAGCTTACACCTGCCTGAGGAAGACAGCATGAACAGTAAATACAGAAAAGTGGCTGAGCTTTTTCATGGAGACCAGAGGCTGCTGTAAGATGCTCTGGGAGCACAGACCAGGAGCACCTCATGTAGCATGTGAGCTCAGGAAAGGTTTGAGATGCAAAATGCAAACAGATGGGTAAACAATTATCAGCTGTCATTTGGGCCAATTGGTGTGGACTGAGGGAAACATGAAGAGTCTCTAGTGTGTTAGCCCATTGGAGAAGCTGAGAAGACTCAGATGAAGAATGTGGAAGGGAACAGGTTCATAGTTACCTTGGAGATTCAGCTAGCGAGGACAAGAAAGGAGAAAATGAAGGCAGAAAAGGAGAAAAAGAGAACAAAGGAGGGAGGGAGAAGAAGAAAGAAGGGAGGGATGACTGCTTAACTAAATTCAACACAACTCAAAATTTCCAGGAGGTCTTTGAGAGCATTACTAATGAAGATGCAGGTGGGACTTTCAAGAGGTGCTTGGGTGGCTACTCAAATATGATTTAGCAAATGTTCACCTGGTTGATTTTAAGGTTAATTTCTAAAATAAAAAAAAAAAAACTTTTCAATTCAATTAAAGTCTTCTCCCAAATGAAGTGAGCTGAATTTTCTTTTAAAAATGTATTTATTTATTTATTCATACAGAACTGGGGTACAGGTCAGAGGTGCAGGGATAGTGAGAGGATTCACTAGAGACAGAGTGGAAAACTGAACAGGCAGATCAAGGAAGTACACTGCTGAGCAGTGGGCAGGTCAGGAGAGGTCTGCTGTGCCATGTGGATCACTTCCCAGGTGGGGATCTAACATGCTGAAGTGGCTTTAGCTTCTTAGTTCTGTGCTTTAACCTGCTGCACCACCAGGGAGGGCCTGAACTGAATTTTTAACTGTGAAATTGACAAAAGCTTATGTTTATTAGTTACTTAAATAAAAGATACATTAATGTTCAGCACATGATTAGTCATTATATAAAATCACCTGATTTGCAATTTCAGATATCACATTCCAAAGCACTGCCAATTTCCACCGCGCCAGGCACCTTTTGCATCTTGGGTAATGCTGTTGGCCATTGGCCTTATAGCCGGAGTGGAACATGCTGTCCCTCCTTGTACTGTGTAGGTGCCAAAACAGCCTGGGTGCTGAGTTCCAACCTTCAAAGGATGTCAGTGAAATAGAGTTTGATGTGTACTCTAAAGTTTTTCAGCGTAACCTTTTTCAGATAGTTCCCCGTGAATGTGTATTATAGTTATTGGGTGCCAGCAGCCCTTCTGGGAAGTATTTTAGTGGTAAGTGTGGCAGCACAGAGAAAGGGAAGCAGTCTTCTATGCGTGCAAAATAATTTTAAATCGAATTACCGTTGCCTGCTGGCCCCCTGATCTGTGTTTTTTGGAAATCAACTCCAAGTTCTTTTAAATAAAAGTTTTCTTAAGTCTTTTCCTCATAATTTTTAATATTCATGCTTGGAAACTGCAACAACTTTTAACTTGTGGTGTTGGATGAAGGAAGAACAGTCATCACTCTGAATTAATGTAGCTTACACCAAATTATTGGAATATTGATGTTTGGGTTTAGAGTGAATTTTTAGAAAGTTGAATGTACTTCTTTATTTGATTATCTAACATATTATATTTCTGAATGTACTGCAAGGCTTTTACAAATAATGATCTAAACTCACTTTTCTTTGTTAACCTTCTAAACTCTCTTAAAATATCATCAACCCACTTTGTACCAACTAACTATTTTATGTATGTTTTTTGGATGATGATAAGAATGAAAACCTACTAGATGACAATTTAAAGGCAACTCGTGACAATTTGAGCAATATGCACTTTTAAAAATATGAATAGGCTGGCTACCAGTTTGAAGTACACAGATCAAATAAAGTGACTGCCCTGTATCTTTTGTAGTCACAAATCTTCCTCTTCAGTGCTAGATGAACTTTCACCTTTCTCTTTTAGCTTTTCCTTTTTTTTTTTAAGGTGGAAAATTAGGTAGTGTTTCTGAAATCACATATTCTCAAACCGCAGTTAATTTTTTATAATGGATAACAGCAGTGGGGAAAGCTGTCATAGATTTCACAGGAGATATGGAAAAATTAAGAGAAAGTTACAGTTTATATCTATACATAAAGTATAAATATGTTGGTTCTTATAAGGAATTCTAAGTAAAACCAATTTGACAATGAAAGGTGAGATAAGTTATTTCTTCTAGGTAGAAAAATCTTTCAGATGACAACAGGAAGAGTGTGCAAAATTTTCATGTTGTGTGTAGTACATGATCTATCTTCTGGAAAGAACATACTCCTCCAGGGACTAGGTTAATCTGTAAAAAGAGGAAAGAGATGAAAGGAAGGTTCCACAATCTGTCAACGGAATGGGAGAAAGCTGGCAGGGAAATAAATTTCCACATAGACTAGCCATGAGGCTTCCCAAAGTCCTCAATTATTTTTAACTTTATTAAACTCTTAACCCATGGCAATGAACTAGCGTTAAATAAATTAGACCATCCTCTGATGATTTGGCATTGAGTGCCTGCCTGCAGTCTTCTCTGCAAGTCCTCTTACCTGAGGTGGGACTGTAGACATCGTTAATGTTCTGTGAGAAATGAATAGTAGAGTGACTCCCTTCCTAGGAGAGCAGGAGGAAACAGAGGAGGAATGAATTGCATCCCCAGGAATATCTTTCTGTCAGGAAGCTGGGAAGCCCTAAGAGCCAAGTTACTGTCATTGATATGACTTCAGGATCTTCATCAACTTTGCTTGTCTGTGTCAGGAGGAAGGTTTCGTGCTCAGGGAATTCATGTTCCTGTTAGTTGGGCCTGGGAAAGTGGCCAAGAGCTCACTTCTTCTTACTCAACATATCCTCATCAACCTAGATGCTAAGATAAAGTAAATCTAACAGATAAGAAGCTCTCACTGCAAATCAGTCCTATTCTATAAATGAAGTACAGTGGCAGAGTAAATTTTCACTAGCAGAAAGTAATATTTAGGCAAAAGAATTTTTCTGGGTGAATATTTAATTTGATTTGTGCATTGAGGTACTTTCTCAAGTACCACTATACATTATAGAATGATCACTGAGTTTCAAGTTGGAAATAATTTGACTGAATTAAACCAAATATAGAAACAATAAATCAATAAAAAATGAAAACAGGAAGAGTGGAAGTTCAATGCTACTATTAACACTTATTTCTAATTGTTTTAGAAGGTGAATCAAGAAATCGTAGGCTCATAAACTGGCTCTAGAAATAAAATCAGATACCATGTAATAACTGAAAACAAAAGGCTTAAAATTATCTTCCAATTTGGACTTCCATATTACATGGTTGACTTGGTATCAAGAAGTGATATTATCTTTGTCTCCGAGTGGTCTTCTTCCTAGAGTGAGTGGTTTATTGCCATTGCTGGATTTATTCATGTCTAGGGAGGAAAAAGGAATGTTTGCTTTTCCCTAGTGTTAACAGGTAGGAAGTCTTTTGTCCAGTAAGAGATAACATTTGGTTGAACCCCATGGGAAAATAATTTCTTTGAATAATGTTCCTTAAGATATCAAGACATATTCCTGTGAAGAAGACTTAGCCAGAGAAAATATCAACAGAGTATGCCATATTTTTATTTAAAAAGATTACACAATAATTTTGACTAGGTGCACAGTGTTGTTAATATTAATGAGTTAATGGAGGTGAAGAAATGGTAGTGAAGGGGTATATAAGATGCATATCAGCATAAGCAATGGGTCATGTATAGCATCTCATTCATCCCCTCATCTCTAAACCTTAAGGATTTATTTGGCAATGAGCAGCCTACGGGGCTCATTATTTCATTTTAGCTGGAGTGAATATTGTCTGATTGTGCCAGTTATAGAACCAAATCTCCAAGTTATTATATCTTCATCTGGTATAGCATCAGCCATCACTGTCTCTCAGCTCATGCTTTGAATAAGATCAGGATGCCCCAAACAGGGGGAGGGATGAGTGACCTTGAAATGTGGGAACATTATGGAAATCACCACTGCTGTTGACTTTTGGAGTGACTGATCCTTCAGTTTAAGCTACTCAAAATCTTCTTTCTTTTGCCAAGTGTTGGTATGAACCTAGATTCCATGTTATTATAAGAAGCGTTTGCTTTTCAAACAAGTAGGCAGAAACCTAATTTAAATTAAAGTTAAAAAATGTTAATATAAGACATGTTGCGAATTTGAGAAGAATGAGAGTAAAAAAAAGTTATCATCAAGGTGCTGTAGCCACAAAAATCTATCTAACTCATGGGGACTGGAGACTGTTCACCCAGCTTCTCTCCCATTCACTCCTTGTTGTCTGTTTGTTTTGTTTTGTTTTGTTTTGTTTTGTTTTTTTCTGCCAGACTTTCAACTTGAGTGTGACCTTACATAATTCACGTCACCTGTAGTCCTTGTAGTCTTGTTGCAATGGGATGAATATTTTTATTTTCAAGTTTAAGGAAAACGCCACTCCCTTTGTGGCATATAAATATACTTTGTGAATAGATTTTAATGACATCATTGCCATGGGAGGTCCAAATTTTAAATGAAGGCACATAATCTAGCAACTGTTGAGTACTTCTTTCGCTTTGGTACATATATGAGCTCTATATACAGCTTCTTTTATCTTCAGGAGATTTTGTAAGCCATTATATTGAAGTGAAAAAATGGACACTTGCTGAGTGTTGCAGCCCTTCTGGCCTAGGACTGAGTATTTCTGAATCTTTCTTTTTTTCCCTTCTTTACTGTTATCTCCTTCAGTTGAGACAAAAGTAAAATTGAGCCAGTTATTGAGTTTTTAACTATAAAACTTGAGTCTTTAATTTAAAAGACTGATTAATGTATTTTAAATGCTTTGTTTAAAGATCCAATTGGAAATTTATCTAAAGGATGTTTAAATTACAAAAAAATAACTTACATTTGAGCCTATCTCTTTTGGGGATTAAGTTTGCTTTTTACCAACTCTATAATGCGTTTCTATAAAAAAAAATCGGGAAATGTATTTTTATATTCTCAAGAGCATTTAAGTGTAAATGCACCAGAACATGTGGATTACATTTCCCTCAAGTTGTACTATGTTCACACATTAACAGAAAAGCAGTCTGAGAGGGGGGAAAAGGAAAAGTTTGGGATAGATATGCAGATTTCAAGAACAGAAGACCTGAGACAATCTGTCTCCCCAGCTGACCCATACTTCTCCTGTCTCCCCTGATTTGCCTGTGGGGCCCTGGGGCTGTATAGATAACTTTTTTTCTTGCTTTTTTGTGGGGATGAAAAAGTGGACAGTTTTTGTTTAACAGAACAGTCTCAGGGAAGATGACCAAGTTCTAGCAAAGGTCATGGTTGTACAATAGAGTGAAAAGACTTTATGTTGCAAAGTCATACATCTAAAGGTAAAATGAAATAATTTGTCATACCGATATCACCACAGTAATGTGTGTGTGTGTGTATACACACACACACATTATACATATATATATACACACATATATACATACACATATACACATGCATATATGTGCATATACACCCAACTTCATATATATACATATATATGAGTGCTAACATCCATGTTATTTTCCTGGGTCCCTGTGGCATGTGTGTGTGGCGTGCAAGGCCTGTGGGCACAAAGGAGAGAGCTGAGAGCCCGGCTGGGTGAGCCACAGCTGGAGTTAATAGACAACTTCACTGCCGCCTTCTCCTCTGTAAACGAAGATCAAATACTTACCTGACTGTGACTTATAATGATTACTTAATAAAATGTACCTAGTGTTCGCACAAAGAAGGGAAAAGTGAAAGCACATTTGAGATAATTAATAAACTCTTAACAGTGTCTACGGTTACAGTGACTGGGTTGGCCCTCAGTCACAACTAGACAAGTGATTTATTTTTCAAACATTCAAAATTTAAATGATCAGCATCTTTCTCAAAGAAACAGAGTAAAGCAGATCCTTCTTTTAACACTTATTTTCTACTCTGTACCAGGTGAGGGCTGAGGAGGAGCTCAGTCCCCAGGGGCACTTATTGACAACAATAAATGGAGAGAAATGAGGGGAGAGGGGTACAGGGCGGTCCTGACACAGATGAGGGTTAGGCTGAACCAGCCTCTGTTCTTCTGCAACCTGCAGCTTTTGGATAAAATGTGCATAAAGTCACTTGGACCAGGCCCTGGGAAAGCATCTTCTAGAGTCAGTGTCAGCCCGAAAGAGCATGCAGGTGAAAATAATAATCTAGAGATGGGGATGAGAATATAGCAGCTTGTTCAGGGGAAATTTGAGAAGGACCACGGCACAAATGGTACATTTCAAAATGTACTCTGCAGACCTTCCAGTTCGTTACAGACTTAATAATTGTCCCCCCAAGAAACAATCCCATTGTCAAACAACTTTGGGAAAAGTGGAGGATCATGTTTTCTCTTTACCTTGTTAGAACCATTAATATTCTATTAAATATGCTTGTATCTCTAAGAGGGTGATGCTGAATGTCACATTTTCTTAAGTTATTTGACTGTTTCAAATAACAGTTCTTAGTAGGGAGACTCCATAAAAAGAATTGTGGGGGCAGGGGGCCACCCCATTGTGAATGTGTCTCTCTTAGAACCAAATAGGGCAAGTAGGTGATGGTTGTAATTGAAGAAATTGGCCAGTTTACTCTAATAAAATGCCTAGAAACCAAGTAAGAAAACTGACCATCTTCTGAAGGTTAGAATTTTGTCTCTTTTTTTCCTTAGCTTAAGGGTTTTACAATCTTGAAGAATATTAGAAAGTATTTTTTCCTTCTATAAAGGTTGAGCAGAAGGTGGTCAGCCAGGACCATGGTGATGAGGGATATCTGGGTGGTTGAAAAGCTGTGGCAGTGATTTTATGGTGCTTTTGCTCCAAACTTGCTTAGCCTCCATGAGTGATACTCTTTTAATAGACTGTGAAAGGCACTGTTGATATAGGAGATAGATTGAGGACAACACTGGAGTGCAAATCAGAAATAGCTCACACGGTGATGCTCTTGCATTAGAAGCAAAAAACTATCCTGGGATCTAGAGAAATCACTTAAGAAGAACATACTTTCTCTTCATTGAACCTCAGCAAAGCAGCATTAGGAGAATTCTGCACAATTGTTTGAGCATTAGCTTAGAAAGTGGAGATAAGTGAAAGGAAATTTTTAAATGTGACAAAGGTGATGAGGAGATTAAGGGGTAGGATTTCAGCAGCAACATGTGGAGAGTGTAGATATACATATACAGCTGAGTAGTGATGATAGTGGTGTACATGATAACTGCCTACAAATGCCCAATTAATTGCCTGATATGGTAAATGAAAATAAACTGGCTTTAAACACCAAGAGGAAAACTAAACTTGAAACAACTTTACCAGGATGATTTGACTTCCTTTGCATGGGAAGTCAATTGAGTTATTTGGATAAAGATTCAGGACAATATTTCATTTTCTTGCAATATCTTTTTTTTTTTTTTGCTTTAAAAGGTGCATACATTTTTATGTTTTTAGGAGAAATGTTAAAGAGTGGAATAAAATGTTTTGTTTTCTGCAGAGTATTGTAAGCTGGTGCCAACATTTAGATTTGTTTGATGCCTCTAGACATGCTTTTACTTACTCTGAATCATGGTGAGATTTTAGGTGATAAGAATCATGAAAAATCTATGAAGTATGTTACACTGTATGTGAGATACACCTTATAAAGTAAATAAAAACAATCACTTCAGGGAGCCTTTGATAAAACTAGCTAACGGTTGGTTATGCAGTTGGTACTTTTCATATATAATCTCTAAGCATCATCCCACTCTCTGAGGAAGGCATTAATGTTCTTGTTTTGCAAATAAACAAACTGAATTTCAGAGAAGCTAAATATCCTAACCAAGGTCACATAATCTGTAAATCACAGAACCAGAATTTGCATTCAGCTCTATTACTTTAAAAAAAGAAACTCTTTTATTACTATGCTATGCTGCCTCCTGAAGGCATCTTTAATCGGCACTTTTATAAACTTTAGACTAAAGGCTTAATGTATATGAAGCACTCTTGAGAGTAAAATGATTTACTCCTCTCTGAGAGTGGGTGGTCACTAAGGAGGTTACCCAGACTTAACCCTTTTAATTCAATGTCTTGACTTAAGCAAACTCCAGCTTGCCTGGAGTTTCACAGGGAATGAACCTGCAAGGTTAGAAGAAAGGATTCTTGGCTCCAGCTCCTGGAGCGTTCAGAGTTGGTGTATGGAGGAACACTCTCAGCTCTCAAAAATAGCATTCAGACTTGATTATAACTCTCTTTGTGGTCTTTGATCCTTTCCGTTATTTGTTCCCATGCTGCATGGAGTTCAGATCTATTTTCACATAAACAGAAATGATTCCTCCTTCCTGGGTATTTCATTGTTGGTGGCATTGTGGAATGTCCCAGGAAGGGGGAAGTGAGGCCAATTATAAAGGAGAAATCCTTCTTCGGCTTGCATGTTTATATGAAAATGCCTAAGTCACCAGCTGTTACAATAGCAGCTCTGGTGAAGTCGGCCTTCCAACTGTCCTACAGTGAACATACAGCAGGGGGAGATAACTCCAGTAGACTGGATTAGAAGATGAAGAAATGTTCCTTCAAAAGTGTCATCCTGCAGTCCTGAGTTTTACAGGAAATTTAGGAAATGCATGCTTTGTATGCTTTCTATTTAAGCATGGAAATGACAACTTAAATTTTAATCACTCTTTATTAGATACATTTCTTCAGCTTACCACCAAAGAGGTGTTTCCATAAATAGAGTGTAGATTCAAAACATCAATTCCATATTCCTATTTATAGGACATTGGAGACAACAGTCCTTTGTGCCATTTGCCTTTTTTAGCCATCATAACTCCTGCTTATGTCTTTTGCATTCATGAAACACATTTCAAATCTAAGGAATTTAATTCCATAGCAGGACATTAAAAGAGATGATGTATGTCATCCTATTTGGCTATCTTTAAAATGATTTCTTCTTTTCTTAAAGAAAAAAGAAATAGTATTGATAGAAAAACCAGATCTGACAGGAAGTTTAAAAAATAAGTTGTATAAAAAACTCTTCTGGAACCATTCAGAAAATATGGTAGGGTCTAAAAACAAAACAATGTAATCCTGAAGATTTTATTTTTTAAATGAAGCTTAATTGGAACTGTTTTGCCATATTGGACTGATTAAGGCATCTTTCTGTCAACCCTCCCAAGAGAGATAACCCCAGTCCTATTCCTCCCCTGCCACCAAGGTTCCAAGGTGAGTTATCAGTCTCCTGGACATGAGCAAAGCTATAAATGGATTCAGACCGGCTCTCCTAAGCACCACCAGTTGCAACAGTGTGCTCTTTTTGAGACAACTGTTCTTGGTGGTGCTGAGGTATCATCCTTTCCTATTATTCCATTTTTAGAGATTCTTTGTGTTGATGATAACTCAAGTGATAATCAGAAGAGTATACTATGGCCTTCTTTGCTCATGTATGGTCTAAGGACTTCTCCCTAAGTGATCGGAATTTGTAAGTGACAACTCACTCTATAGGTGGCCTTTTGGATACAGCGACAGTTTTCATTTAGTCACCTTGCCTTCATTTGCCGTGAATTAGAGACAGTTTTCTTTCTATTTTCACATCTTTAATTATAAACTTTTCCAACAAGAAAAATAAAAAATGATAAAGACTAGAATTAATATTCCAATGTGTTTTGTATTGAATCAGTTTAAAACTTTAGGAACATGGAACTAGAGGTTGCCATTCTGGTTAGAATACCAGTATGTTCTATGTAGCACTCAATTACGTTCACGGAAGCAGCACCAATAAACATCAGGACTAGGAAGAGGTCTGTGGGTGCCTCCGTGGTAAATATGGTGTGGTAGCAGTACACCTAAGTAGATAGAATCCTATATTTCTGAATCATGTACAATATTTTAGATCAACTTTAATTTAAGAAAGTGTGGAGCTCTTCTTGGCATGTTTCTGGGCCATTTTGCATTTACCCATCCCCCAAATGCTTTGCCTGGGATTTACAGAGTCTGATACAAATGTTTTCAGGGGCATGTCAATTTAGAAAAGAAAAAAAAAAAAAAAAGAACCCTACACATTCGCCTGAAGTTAAAAATAACTAACTTTTAGACTTTTAATTCATCAGTTTGATTATGTGAGCTGAAAGAAAAATTAAATGTTTAAAATCAGAGGTTAACAAACCAATATGAAAAGCAGACCTTGCTGCTCTTTAACATTTGTTTCCTTTGTTTTTGTTTCAATGGGCATGAGCCATTGTAACAAAGACCACAAAAGGAAGGCAAATCAAGGGAGAAAAAGCTGGAATTCATGAGTGAAAAACTAGAGGGGATCCACATGTTTGAACAGCTTCAGAAATGGTCTAAATCTCCCTCCATTCAGTCAGTGCACCTTCTCTTATATTAACAGAAAGCTTCTGACAACTTGCCCTCTTCCTGTACTTTCTGGAATATCAGGCATCACCCTCTAAGTTTTAAGTCCTGTATTTTTTTTGGACTGCTCTTCTTTACTCTTATTAAATATTTCACTTATCTGAAAGGAAATGTCAACATTTAACCTTTTGTTTGAGGTGGGAAAAAGAAAAAGTTTATTTTAGTGCTCTTCTATTTAAACACAAGGGAACTCTGTTATAATGTAACTTTTTATTCTTGCATTCCAATATACTATGAGTGAAACCATGACCCCCCAGAAGAGTGTACAAAGATACTACATATCATGCATATACATGTCCTGGTGCCAGTTGTTTTTCAAAGCAAAATTCAGTCTTGTACCTTTATACATGAGTCTTATGCCTCTATTCATTCATTTCTTCTCTGAATCTAAATTGCCAAAAATGCCAGTGTCAGTTTATTTTTTCTAATGGAAAATGTAAGTCTCAATGTATTGGTGTGAATAAAACCTTTGAAGCAAATAATCTTTTTTTTTTTCATAACAACATTCTATTAAGGTAGATAACTGCTTAATATTTTTAAAATGAGTCAGTTTTGGATAATAATAGGTGCATATATTTTTATCATAAACAACCCATTACTATCATTTTGAACTATAGGTGCAATTTGAAGTGTGTGTGTATGTTTATGTGACATTGCTGAAATGGTGTGTCAGATATTTTAAGTATTATATAAATTAAACTTTTGCTATAATTATATATGTGACATCTACTTTGCACTATGAAAAATTAGTGATGTTGGATGGAGGTGTCTGATTGGAGGCAGTAGTGTAAATGGAATTCAACTGAAGAGGTCTTATTTAATGATGATTATATAACAGCAACATCTCTACATATAAAACGTGTTTGTACATGCGTTGTGTAGTTTATTTACTTATTAGGTGCTTTTGAAAATGTTCCAGTGACTTAAGATCATTGTCTATATTTTACCCAAAAAAGAAATTTACCTGGACCACGATACTAAAAGCAAATAGACCATTAGGAATGCACCTCCTACTTTAAAAACAAAAATAGGTGATAGGTGATCTCTTCATGGCATTTTCTAATAAAATATAGATAATTCCTATATTTGAACCAAAAAAGTATAGTAATTCCTATATTTGAACAAAAATTCTTCTTATATACATTTACTGATATGTCTATAAAATGTAAACCATGCATATCAAATAATTGTATATGGTATTCCTAAGACTTAGCTCTCCAAAAGCTATTTTAATGGGGCATTTATCTAAATGCCACAAACTTGAGGCTCTTTCATGGAATCTCTTGGTCTCATATGAAACCACACAAAAGAATTGTGGGGTTGGTCACCTGAAAAGAATGGAGCAGCCCAGCAATGTGAGAACTTGAAAATAGACAAACATATGGAGGAGGAATGGCAGAGATAAATGACCTGTGAACAATGGAGATAATGTTGTCCATTAGTTGGGGAAAATATGGTGTCATATTTACCAAAATATGGCAAGGTGCCTTGGTAGGCAGAAGATAGAGCACAGAAACAGATATTGTAGGCTTAAGGAATATCATAGAATGCTTACTAGCAAAATGTATACATCCAATGTCAGGTGAGTCCTTCTGCTAAGCAAGGTCTAAGCCACAGGGCTGGCATTTAACAGCAAAAATGAAATACTGGTATAAAAATGAAAAATGAAAGAACAAGATACAATATTGGTTTCCCCATATCCTGGAAGGGCATGAGTTTAAGGGTAGAATGGAATTCCATGAAAGAAGACAGGATCTACTTTTCAAAACTTGAGCAAAAGGATGAACTGGTTTCAGACAAGGTTGACCCCCATGCCTGCAGTCACAGTGAGGATGACACAAAACCTGTGTCTTCTGAGAGCACTATGCAAGGGACACACTCTCGGCAGAGTTGGGGAGGGGCATCAGGTAGACAGCCAAGGTTACCCACTGAATGTTTCCAGTCCAGGTTTTCTCCTCTCTGTTCAGTAGGTGAGGCAATGGCCTCAAGATACCTAATAATCTATTTCTCAGAACTTTCCACAGCTTCAGTGGTGAGGCAGTAATTGTTCCTAGAAGGATCACAGCTGCCAGTCTACAAGAAAATACCGTCTGTGTCCCATGCCCTGGCCAACTCAGCAGGCAATCTCTGGGGTCCTCAAAAGCTCCAACTTTTCACAGTTTCTGTGAAGAACATCAGTATGATGTTTCAACTTCCCTACCTAACTTTCTGTGAGTCACTTTTGACTAAGGGATAAGATCATCCAGGAAACTATTAAGTTTTTATTTGGAAAACTAGATGTTAAACATTAATATGTTTGAAAGAGTTTACAGATCCACCCTACCTTTCTATCCTATTTGTAGAAAGTAGGCACGTTCAATATGATCAAAGTTAAATGGTGCTTTTTAAAGCATGAAAACATGCTAGACACTTAAAAACTGGACCTGAGAGTCATTCATTTACTTTTAAATGTTTTTAAAAGTTTGCCAGATTGCAATCCAAATGGCTTCATGTGATGGTTGATACTGCTGGTATGACATTAATAAACCAAATATGTTTTTTCTATTCTTTTTTCTATGCAAACTCTCAATGAGAGCTCAAACAATCATCAGCATCCTGCCCTGTAAAAATTCTGGACAGTGTGGCTTGATGGGGGTGTGGTATGTGTGATAGTTTATTCTTTAAAGGGTGAGGATCTTGAAATCATGTAACTTGGGGCTATAGCTTCAGAATTCAGAGCTTGGGTGTTATGAAAAAGTGGAATGGGCCCCAAATAAGGACAGATTTTCTTACATGTGGAAGAATGGTGGTAAAGAAGGAGCGTGTTGATCTTCCTGGCTAGATAGTGAATAGTAACTGCAGACATCACTGAAAGTAGACGGTGGGCACCTGATGAGAAAGTTATATTTCAGTGTAAAGGATTGGCTGAAGTGGTTTTTAATGTGAGTTAGCAAGAATCAAAATTCAAATTTCTCATTTCTGGAATTTTCCCGAGTTCCTACTGTAGTAACTAGAATAATACACCCAGGTATGCCTATATTTACAACATGTGAATGTTATTTCGTATGGCAAAAGGGACTTTGTGGATATGATTTAGTGAAAGATCTTGGGCTAGGGAGATTATTTTGACCTATATTTTGGACTTTACATAATCACAATAATTTATAAGAGGAGGTAGGAAGAGTCATAGTCAGAGGAGAAGATATTATAATGGACTCAGATTGGAATGCTGTAGAGCAAGGGGACGACAATACGAGGAAGCTAGGCAGCTGAAAAAGACCAGCAAGCCAATTTTCCTCCAGAGCTTCCAAAGGAACGCAGCTGTGTGATACCATGACAAGCCTGCTGAGGTCCATTTCAGATTCTGGCCTTAACTGTAAGGATATTGTTTTCATCCACTACCTTTTGAGATTGTATGTTACAGCTACAGTGGGAAACTTACATAACTATCTTTTTAAAAATTATGTCTGCATCTTGATGTGGACACTAAATGAACTAGCTAAGGCCAAATATTTATTCACTAGTGAAGGAAATATAACTACCTGACTTCTCTTCCACAGCTCTGATTATAGATTATTGGATTGAGTCTGTTTGTAGAGCAGCTCATTTCTAATGCAAGTTTTCCTTAGCTTCTGTGTATTGTAATTAAATCCCAACTTCTTAGCAGGGCATACATGCATCTTGATAATCAAGCTTGTTCCATTCCCATCAACTTCCTCTCTGATCCTGAGGTGTGAATGTGTTGGCTTCCTGAGAGCACCCTGATATTTTGCCTCTGTTATCTTACATGCCTTGGTTCTTCTGTGGTGAGTGACTTCTGTTTTGTTTGCATAGGTAGTTTCTATTTTGTTGTGTTAGAATCATCTTTCACTATAAGAGAGACTCCAGATAGTAGTTTCTATTTTGTTGTGTCAGGATCATCTTTCACTATAGGAGAGACCCCAGAAAGCACAGTCTTCACATAGAGGTTTAATTCTATCTCCATGACAATTCAGAGTGAGCAGTTGAGCCCTGCTGGGGGACCTCTTGGAGTGTTGTCTTCATAACAGTTGCCTTCATAACACAAAGTGGTATTTTGAGTTCCAACCATCACATTTATCTTCCTCAGGAGGAATGAAGAGAAGCACAAAGAGGGTACACTCCAGCCATTTTTTTTCTAAAAGCTATCAAATTATAACTCTGCTCATTTATTTTAACGAGTACTTAACAAGCTGAGAATTCTTATGGGAGGTGAAGGGTGGGGTTTACCTTATTAAAATACAATTGCTTTATTCCTATGGAAAAAGAGAAGGCATCATAATAGGTAACAAACCATATAGCACATCATCATTTACAATTCAAGTTATATTCTCTGGGAAGAAGTCCCTAATTCATTTACTGCATTAGTCATCCCTTCTCTGTGCTCCCAAACAGCCTGTCAACACCTTGCCTTGCTGTATCAAATACCTTTATAACCTTGCCCTGGACTGTGAGTAATTTGAGGCAAGAGCTCTGTTTGATCATTGTATTGTTTGCCTAGCATAGTAGAGATCATATTTATTTATATTGAATGAGTGAATGAATTAACCCTAGAAAGTTTCCTCATGTCACCATTCCAGAAATTTTTCGTTTTAGTATATATTTTAATTTAAAGTGTATTATATGTGGTGTTCTTCAAATAGTTTTGTTGAAATTCTTAGAAAGTTAATGGAGTATATATCTATATATATAGAAAAATACCATTCTGTTTGTGTATTTTTTATTTTATAGTTCAAAAATTATGATTCTGTATAGAAGAGAGCATTTAGATTTTTCCACATTCCCACCCCAGCTTCCTCTTTAAAGATAGCTTAGAAAAAGTAATTAAGTGATGTTTATGTTAGCTGAATCCTTTTAAATGCTGGAGGTTGTGTGTGGACACACTCTAGCAATTGCATCCACATTCTGTAGTTACAGAATTGCAATCATAATTACTATGATGCTGTAAAGTTAAGTGGTAGACTTTTACATTCAATAGAATAAAAAATATACATAATTTCATTTGTAGGAGCACAGTGTCATCACTTTATCTGAACTGAAAAGCTAAGTGCTGGCTTATGGAGAAATCCAGAATTCAGTAGCATTCTTTAAGATCAAGCAACTAGTTTTTTTTTTTTTTTTAAGATTTTTTTATTTATGCATACAGAACCGGGGTACAGGCCAGAGGTGCAGGGGCGGTGAGAGAATTCACCAGAGACAGAGCAGGGAGCAGAACAGGCTGACTGAGGAAATACACTGCTGAGGGAAGCAGCAGGCAGGTCAGGAGAGGTCTGCTGTGCCATGTGGTCACCTCTGGGGTGGGGATCGAACTCATGCTGAAATGGCTTTAGCTTCTTAGTGCTGTGCTTTAACCTGCTGCACCACCAGGGAGGGCCCAAGCAACTTGTTTTAACCTAGCAAGATATACTTATAATAGATAGGTAAATAAAAGTAAGAATATGACTTTCAATATATACTGCTTCATTTTTAAAATGATATCTTTTGATAAATTACTATGTTTAGCATCTAACTGAATAAATATAACATTCAATTTGAGAGGGAATATAACTTTTTAAAAATTTGCTATCTAATAGGGAAGTGAGATTATATCAAAATTCAACTGAAGTTAATTGATTCCATGAATAGATGATCTTGAAGAACTAGACGGGCCAGATTTTTACTCCTTGAAGACCTCAATCAGTTTATTATCCACTCTAGCATCCTTAGCAGTATATACTTTCCCTCATTTCTTCCTTTTTTCCTCACTTTCCACACTTTAGGCATGCAAGACTAGGGAAGAGGCTAACTTATTTTTCTTGAAATTTCCATTTCAGGCATTCGTTCCCTTACTCCTTTTACTACCTGCTGAGTATCAGCCCATATTTCAAGTCTTACAAATTGTTTCAAGTTCCTGTGACTTATAGATGAAAAAATCCTTTATACTTTGGTACTTTGGAGGAAAATGTGTTTCTCACTTTTTTTTTAAAAAAAGTTTTCCACATTTGAACTCATAATATTTCTTTAAAAGACTGATATTATCTGACATTGGGTATATATATATATAGTTTCCCAAATTTAATAATTTGACCTAATACAATTAAGTTAGCTATTAGCATTTTATTTTATTTTTTTTTCTGAGTGAAGGAGTTATTGCAGAGATGTGAATATATTGCGTAGAATGATCAACTGATCAGATTGCCAGAGCTGACATTTCCTTTTGAAATGTTTTCCTTATGTGATGGAAGTTTATTTAAATGAATTAAATATATTCCTGACAGCCTCAATTAATATTGACAACATTTAATGAAACCTTTTCAGTTTTTATAATTATTGGAAATGTTAATGTTTTTTATAGTAAGTTCTACCCTCATGGAGTACAGAGGTTGTCATTTTTTATAACTTTTGAATTCGTGTTTTTATTATTATAGTGGAATTATTGCTATATTACCTCTACTAGTACCTCCTCACTTAGTCATGCTTCTCATTTATCATAGTCTCAAAAATAACATCAGATTGTGATCAGAATAATTCATAAAATCAAAGTAAGTTTAGTCTATAATTAGCAACTCTTGATGAAGAAAATCTATGGATGTTCATGATAGTAACTGTTGGCTGATACTTTTTGTTTGCTTTTTCACTTTTCCAGGTAGTTTAAGTCTGTAGAATAGTTGACCTCTAGACAAATAAAGTGCTTTTTGTAACTCCATTTGAAAATTAGTGTGGAAAATTAAGGTGTGCACCCTATGGAGAAAGTTGGGGTCAAGTAATTCATTCCTGAAGCTGTGTAGTCATAAAGATTCACATACCGGGCTCAGAACTAGTATTAACCAATCAGAATACTCCCTAAGGGGTGCTCACTTCCTAGGTCAACTCTTAAAACACTCCAGATAGCCATTTTAAGCTTCCAAATACTTGCTAGGTGAATGGATAGAGAAACAGGAAATAAGACTGAAAATGGATGCTATAAATCTGTTCTGTAGGAAATGTGTTGAACAACTTTTAGTGAGGGTAAATGCACTACATCAGATTTTAGGATTCCACAGTACTAATTCATTTGGGAAACTCAATCTTTTCTCTTTTGTGCTGTACTTCTTTTTTCCTTCAAACTCACCAAAATTGTGTACAACTTGTGAATTTCAGAGTCTGGGAGTCAGCCTTCCTTCCCTTTTATCAAGGGTTGTAAAACAATCTTCCAGCACGCCATAAGAAAATAAGCAGTTCTATAAAGCAGACTTAACTTATCTAGTGAAAGCCCAGACATTATATTGCCAAAAGAGTGCCTTCGAAGTAACAGGCAAAAGTAAAACTGAAAAATTTGTCCTAAATTATACAAAAAAAGAAAAT
This sequence comes from Condylura cristata, assembly GCF_000260355.1. NCBI lineage: Eukaryota > Metazoa > Chordata > Mammalia > Eulipotyphla > Talpidae > Condylura > Condylura cristata. Next base: position 3,219,256 of record NW_004567106.1, on the reverse strand, counting down.
AAGAACAATAATATATTTGTATCTCTCTCTCTTTTCTTTTTTTCTTTTAGGAATAGATGTTAAATATTTACTCTGAAAAGTTCCCAGATGTCAGTAATCCCAGGAAATTAATTTGTCATTTTCTTCTTACTCATTGTTGAATTGGGAAGACAGCTAATTGTGTAGAGTTTTCTTATATCCTGTTTTCTCACATTAGAATCTAGTAGCCAGAAATACTCTGTCTTGCTGAATGCAATGAATGAATCTCCTAAAAAAATTATCTCTTGTACTGTTAACTCTTGTACTGTTAACTTTCGTGTATAGTTTAGGAAGACTTGAAAAGTCTCTGGGTTTTGATTTTGATTTTATGTTAACTTTTTCCTTGAGTTTCATATTTTTAGTTTCCCCCCAATACTACAACTATAAAGTACAGTGACTAAAACATTTTGACAAAAGGCACAAATTTGTTTGAACATCAAGACATAATGGATCTTGAGTTTTCATGGCCATTTGTGTTCTCCTATTAACATTTCAGTAAGAAAGGGGAAAAAGTTAAGTAAATGATTAAAATCTCTTTAAGAGCGAAATAAAAATAACGTGAGTCATTTAAATGAACCAAGCACTTATTGCTGGAAAATGTACTTTTCACAGTAGTATTTAATATTAAGTTTTGGTAACTGCTGTACTGTACAATTTCAAGGATATGACTGGGTATTTTTTTGTTTGTTTTGTCTTTTTTTTTTTTTTTTTTTTTTTGAAGTGATACCAAGATTGTCTCTGAACTTTTGGA
>NW_004567106.1:3209030-3218387 GCF_000260355.1 Condylura cristata | reverse complement strand
AGCACTTATTGCTGGAAAATGTACTTTTCACAGTAGTATTTAATATTAAGTTTTGGTAACTGCTGTACTGTACAATTTCAAGCATTCCCCTGGGTATTTTTTTGTTTGTTTTTTTTTTTTTTTTTTTTTTTTTTTTTGTACAGAAGTGATACCAAGATTGTCTCTGAACTTTTGGATAATAAACCGACTTTCCATCTGTAAGCTTTCATGTAAAGGTCATTATGAGGGTCAGTATACACTAATAGCTCTGCTCATAGTGAGCATGGTGACCTTGATTCAATTAAATAACTTGACTTATATGAAGGTGCATTTTATTTCTGGGCTTAGGTATTAACTTCTACATGGGATCTTCAGGAAGTTTTACTTTCTTTCTGGAAAAGTAAATATTCACCAACATAAGTTAATAATACTAAGAGGTAAATGTACTGTATAAGCTAATAATTATTAATATTCAGTGTTAACTCAATGATCAGTAGGAATATACATGATTCCAAAAAATATCCTTTCCTTTTGCAAGGTAGATCCTATTTTCTCAGCTTTACAGACTAGAAAACCAAGCTTCAGATCCATTAAGGACACAGTTAAGGTCACACAGCTGGGAGACACAGGACCAGTGTTTCAAATGATGTGCATCTGATTCTAAAATCACTGTGCTGTACCTCTCTTTTGTTTTCTTTCTCTAGGGAAGAGTATCTAGCTTGATTTTAGACGGACAGATTTTATGCCTTTTGGAGGGCAAGCCCAAGATATTAAACTGTCTCTGGCTTAAGTGTAAAGTGAGTGGATTATTTCTGCACTTTATCTCCCTTCATGGAAGTATAAATAAGTCAATATAGTTGCAGCCTTCCAAGTCCTTTAAAGAAGCAACATAAAATCAAGTCAATATATAATGTCGAAAGAAGACTTTCAATACATTATTTTGAACACAGATGAGGCTTTCGGAAATGCCTTAGTTTCTGGAATTATTGCTACACTTTTCTTCTATTTCCAAAGTTTCTGTTCTAAACAATCAACTCTATTGAGATATATAGTCCTTCAGCGTCAGCTTATTTCCTGGCTCCTGCTCTGAACCCTGCTCATCCAGGCCTTTGCCAGTCTCCTGCTGGCTCCATCCCAGCGTGTAGGGTCTGCCTACAGTTACCTCCATGCTGTCACTGTGAAAGTCAGCCGTACCATCCAGTGTCTGGGTGCAAAGCAGTTTTGCTCCAAACCAACTCATTCATTTTCTACTTCCAGAATCTACTGCTGATTCATAATGAAGCTTTTAAATCAGTTTTTTTTTTCCACTGTGCCTTAGCTTCTCAATTATAAAAATGATGGGGGGGGGGAGGGGGGAGCGAAAAAATTTTCAGAAGAAAAATCCACAAGTATTTTTGAGTTTTTAGAATTGAAGCCCAAGTTGATCACATCTTTACTCTCCCCACCCCATTTTTATGGTTATCTTTTTGCCTCTTACCAGTTTTTTTCATATCATGAGAGGAAACGCTACTTCTTGGCTGAGTTTTTATATTTTTATGGAAGTTTCAGTTCTTAATAAGTTCAGTTCTTAAAAAGTGTTGCTTTTTCAACACGTAGAGACACATTTTATACCCATTATTTCCCATATCTTATTTTAATTTTAAATGTCAGCAACTCTACCTGAAAGAGATATCTGAGGCTAAACAGTCTTGCACTGGCCTCAAAGTGTTCAGTGTGTTAAATCAGGTACTTGCTTTCCTGTTAAAGATGTAAAGTAAAGGTGGCCAGCACTTTGCATGCTGGCTTCTTGCCCTGGCTTGCTGTTTGCCAGTTGATCCTGGGGTCTTCCGACCAATCAGAGAGGCCACTTCGGGTAAGAGGCACAGAGCTCAATAATCATTTAGAGTTGAGGATAAAATGAATTTACTATCCAGGTAATATACCCCATGTAATAAACACCAAGACAAACATAGATTTTCTTCCTCAAGGGAGCACTTTGCAACCTTAGTGAAAAGGCACTTTGTAGTCTATCAAGAGAAGCAGGGAGAAGGTCCTCACATTCTTACAAGATCTATAAAGGTGTAATGAAGATCTGGCTTGTGAAAATACTTTGTGAAAAAATGAGAATTTGAGTTAAAAGTCCCACAGCCAGAGTCAGAGAAGAGCGAGAATTTGCGGTTCCTCCAGAGACAGCTTTTTAACTAGGCCCTATCTAAGAAATTGCTCAGATTCATGTTCACCAAACAATGTCAGAACTCAGGTTCGTGTGCCTGGACACATGTGTTAGTCTCCAGGGACAGTTCCTTAGTACATTTCCCTGGGCTTCACTGCAAAGGAACATTATGGCAGGAGGCCTCAGACAGGCACTGTTATCTATGTGCTTCAGGATCACTCCTGGCTAAAAGTAATAAGGTAGCACCTTTACTTACTGTTATGCATCAAAGGAAAATGACTTCATATTGAGTGGTCACGTTCTTATTCATGTTTTCTGGGTGGAATGGTCTCATTTATTTTTATCTGTTGACTTTATTTTTGTCATCTTTTAGTAGCCTCAAATTGCAGTGTTATTTTGGAGCAAACCTCTGGATATACTCTCAGCAGCCAGCAGCCGCACAAGGGGGCGCCCTTTTCCAGGCGTCCTGGCTTTGTGTGAGTTTGGGAAGAGCTGTGTGCCTGGGGCTGGACAGCACAACTCTTGGACTACCCCAGAGGTTTTTAATCATTTCCTTGGGGGCCTTTGTTCTTCTCAAGGCTCTTTTGGTTACAAGAAACAGACATGCACTTAAGTTGCCTCACGTGAAGGAGGATTTATTGGGAGTTTGTGCATGGGAGAAGCTGAATGATCAGCTTTAGCACAGAAGAAAAGGAGCTGCAGCGCCTTGGCATCTCCATGTCTCTGAATCACAGTGTCCTTGCCTCCCTTTCTTCTTGATTTCCTACCTGGCTTGCTCTCTGCATTCATCAGCCTGCCCCCACCCCCCTCATAAATCTGGTCAGTGCTTGGCCCCTAATGGCACTACTCAGCTAACTAGTTCAGAGACAGCTTCCCAGGGCTCAATTCCACAGAGAGGACTTGGGCACAGTTTATCTTACCAAGCTAACTCACTGATCACAGTACCACACAGACTGAAATTTGGGGGTGAGCTGCCCTTAAGGCAGGGCCTTATCAGTTTAATATGCTGTGGACAGAGGTTGCAAAATCAGAGTGCATACAGTTGGCTTCCACAGCCCCTTCAGTATGCTGTGCTTCCAGCCTCCTTAGAAGTATGAGGAGAAAATGAGCAAGCCTCTAATAAGAATGCTAAGAACCAAGTGGGCTTACCTGGGGAATTCTGCCACAGTACACTAGTGAATTCCACAGCTAGCTTCTGAGAGTTGACAATATGGTTAACATGTTGTTTAGAAATGTAATTATGATATTTAGCTCCTATGAAATTTATATCATAGAATCATTTCAGAATAATTTCAGAAGCACTCTTTATTTAAAATATTATTGCCACTGTCTTATAATTTAATGAACTAAGAATGTTGTCACCTAAAAGTGGGGTGAGACTACACAGACAGGCCTCCACACTCTGCTCTGCATTCTGTAAATGATGATAAAATAATCAGAGTGATTCATAGACCTGCAGGCTGAAGAAATTTGGACTGAGTTGGACAAATTTAGCATATGTGTATGTTCCCCTAACTTTCCTATGAATGTAATCTAATGTGAGTGGTGAGTTGAGGTCAAACTTGAGAGTAACCATAATATTTTGTAGAAACCAATTTCTGTGATAGGGTATTCTGAGGTGTTATGAGGGTGAGTCTTTTGACTAAAGGGGTGTTTTTCCTTTCCATTGTTGTTTTCTAGAAGGCTTTCTCCTAGTAGAAATCAAGTCCCAATCAGAAGCCACTAATCCAACCCCTTTGCTTTTCTTCCAACTTCCAAAGCCATGTTCACATCAGTATCCACCAATGTTCCAAACCTCCAGCCTCGTGACAAGAGAGGCCCTTAGCGAATCAGGTTAGGATAGATGGCTCAGGTCTGAGATCCTACTGTGTTCTGCCTCTCTGGCAGTATGTATGTCCTTGCTTTTGAGAAGTTCACCCAACCTCTTTCCAGGTCTCAGTTTCCTCATCTGCAAGTTGGGAATCCATTCCTTTCAACAACCTCCAAATACCATTGTGAAATTTGTTTATTAGTGATGCTAAGAATGCTTGGAACTTATAAATATTTCCAAAGAAGAACTGGTATCTTTCGTTTTGCTATAAGATGGGAGGAAGTATGCAGCATCTCTCGGTTCATCTGTAATTTAGTCAGCTTGTGTACAGACTGCATTGCATTAAACGCTGAACTCCGATCCTAGTGTTTAAACATATTAAATACAAAATATGAGTAGTATAAATTGTGTGAAACACTTTGGTCTCCTGCTTGGAGGCTTAACAAGATTTCAGTGCAGGGTCACCACAAACATTATGCAGACACAGCTAAGTGTATGTGGAAGTCTTTTAAATCGTGGTTGGAAAATAGGACTACTGCAAAGGCAGTAGAAGCCCTTGCTGGGGGATTTATATGTGGGTCAAGAAAAACTGAGGAGAACCAGTCTGCATTGGTCACGCATTTGCAAGGATCAGAGGTACTTGTTTATTTTATTTGCGCATTAACTTTTATAATGCTAGCCTCTACAGAGCACACTTTTTTTTTCTTTTTTTTTTTTTTTCTCTACAGATAACAGACTCCAGATTTTAAACTCTTCATTCCCCCAATGGTTTTTCTGCCATAATTAATCAATGAGAACATCCACCTCTTTCTCCCTTTAGAAAAATAAAGCTTTAGGACAAAGTAATTTCCCGTTCATGTTTGGGGATAGAGGAGACAACCACACATCTTTTATTTCTGAGATCTCAGTTCTGGGTTTTCATTAATAAAATCCAAAGGATTTCACATGATGGATGTGTAACTAGGGGCGCACTGTGATAGGAGAACTGTGGAGAAGTTGAGAATGATTTTCATCATTCTTTGCTGAATTACAACTCGGAAGGTTTATTTAATCTACTGACTCTCTCTGCGTTTTTCTTCCTTTTTCAGAAGGATTGGTAATTTGTTGTTGTTCTTTTCTTTTATGTTTGAGCAGTAACTTACAGCTTCTTCAGCACTACACTTTTGTTTCTCCAAAGACATGTTCAGTATGAATTGGGCAATGAGCTGATGTCTATGTCCTAAAGTAACATGAAGCCCTTTGACCTTCTCACTAGCTGCACTTTCTGTGCTGCCTCGGCCTATGTATTTTTTATGTTAATACAATAACCTGAGATCTTTAGTATTTTCCTCTGGGCAAGTCCAAGAAGAAAAGGAGCCCTGTGAAGAGTGGTAGAAATTGTTGATAAGGAAAGCTTGAAAGGACCATGTTTTGTTGCAGTTTTCAAAAACTGTAGGCTGACAGAGATATTTCAGCAGTACACAGAGGGACACTGAGAAGGGAGAGATTTATGGAATCCGCCAGGGCGAGGACCACATAACCCAGTTTGAGTTTAGAGGTGCTAGTTTCTTAATGCCAAGTAAATTTTGGAAATGATTCTCCTTTGCTGACAGTACCCTCATTACTGATTGTGTAGAGTAATTTATCAGGCATTTCTTAAAATAAACCGTTCATTTATACTAATAGGACTTGGCAGGAAGAAAAAATTGGCAGGACTTGGAGTTCCTAGTGTGGGTTTTTTCTTTTCTTCTTTTTTTTTTATTTTCTTGTCTTTAAAAAATTTAAAAACACCAACATTGAAAACTTTTAAACATTTTGAGGAAATGGTTTTCAGGGGACAACTTGAAGTTCATTAAAACTGAAAAATGGCACTATAAATCTCCAAAATGGAAGAAAGAAAATATTTCTGATGATGAAGTTCACCAAAAGAAAAAAATAAGTACATTGTGACTGATTTTATCATTCTGAATTTTTTGGGCTTTGGGTCCTTCATATTGATGGCTTTGTTACTTAATTTTTGGTATCACTGGGCTTTTGAAGGGAGTGTACAGTTCTAGTCTCTTTTTCCTTGAAGTCTGTATCAGCTAGTTGTTTTTCTTTAGTCCTGCACACAGTCTATCAGTGTTGTTTATGTATACCCAAGATAGCTGTTTTCAAGGTTTTCTTTTTATCTGCATATACTTTGGACCTCTGACAATACATTTCCATTTCACATTCCCTTGAAATTAAAAGGACACCACCAGGATTGATAATTTTTTTTCTCTTGAATAAGATGATAACCTTGTAAATCAGGAGAAATGCTTCAGTTCCCTAAAAGCACTGGAGATAGTAAAGCCTAAGGTTCAAATGCATATGCAAATGCAGACACATATACATACATTGCATATATACACATGTGGACACATGTACACACATATGCATCTATAACCATTTTTTAAAAACAATAGGATATAAAAGTTAAGGAATATGCTGGACTTAGACATCCCAGTAGGTTGTGTGACTTCAGATTTAAACAGAAAGGATAACTATTGCTCTCTGAGATTGAATGGAATTTTTACAAAGTTCAGGCATCCATTAATAATCATATCAACCTAAAAACGGTAATATGCAGTGGAAATTATAGTAATGGGTTAGCAATTGTTTTCCTGCCATTGAAACATCAATTCCACGAGCTTCTCAGAAAGTTCCTTAGCTTACTTCTTTTGGGTAAAAGTATGGAAAATATTTACTCTGTTTATTTCACTCATTGTCTAGATTTTTTTTTTTTTAAGATTTATTTATTTGTGCACACATAACTGGGGTACAGGCCAGAAGTGCAGGGGTGGTGAGAGGCTTCACCAGAGACAGAGTGGGGAGCAGAACAGGCTGATCAACAACGTACACTGCTGAGGGGAGCAGCCGGAGGGTCAGGAGGGTCTGCTGCACCATGTGAATCACCTCCAGGGCAGGCGGGAATCGAACTCATGCGGAAGCGGCTTTAGCTTCTCAGTGCTGTGCTTTAACTCACTGCGCCAGCAGGGAAGGCCTGTCTAGATTTTTTTCAATGTTACTTTTATATTTAGAAAACAAATTGCAAGAAAATGAAAAGGCACATACCTTATCCTTTAGAGATATCCTATCAGTAAACAGAATACTGTTTTTTTAAAAAATTAAAATCTGTTCATTTTTTTCTCAGTATGCTTTACATATGAATGCTATATCATTTTTTTTAAGTTTTATTTTTATTCATGCATACAAGAACTGGGGTGTGGGCCAACAGTGAGGTGGTGACAGAATTCACCAGAGACAGAGTGGGGAGCAGAACAGGTGGATCTACTGAAATACACTGCTGAGGGGAGCAGTAGGCAAGACAGGAGAAGTCTGCTGTGCCACGTGGACCAGCTCCCTGGTTGGAGAATTGAACTTATGCTGTGAAGGCTGGGGATAGCTTGATAGTGCTGAAACTTGACCCCTTGCAAAAACAGGAAGGCCCCTGTTGTATCTTTTTTATACTGTATTTTTTAAATGTGCTTAACCATTTTGTCAGTAATTTCTCATTCTTTTATTGCCAAAATAACGGGCCACATGGACTTGTACTCCTAAAACATATACAGTGTTGTAAACCAATGTTACCTCAATAAAAATAAATTTGTTTTGTTTTGGGGCTTCTTACCCCCCATGCAAACCTGGAGGCTTGTGAGTGAGACACAATCCATACCCACTCTGTTCTCTGCTCACTAGTGTTTACATGTCTCTTTAAGATGTCCTAGGAAGTGCACTATGGAAAGGAGGAGGTGAAGACTTTTGCCTTGCAGGCAGAATTTACCCAACATTTGTTACTTATCATCAATACCTTCTATTTCAATAGGAAAGTTTCCTTTGGAAATTGATCAGTAATGTTTCTGATACATTGGATACTATGATAGTCAGATAGACCTTTCAAGTTGGACTATGATAAAGAACTAAATGTGAATATCATCTCTGTCAGAAAGGAATTCACCCTGATTCTTGGGATCAAAGCATTGGCATTACCAAAGCTAATCTTATAAATAATTTGGGAACCATTGCCAAGTCTGGTGCAGACATCCTTTAATTGCACAACTTAGTGTACTTTGACTCTGCCTACCTGGTGGCAGAGAAAGTGGGTGTGATCACAAAATATGATGATGATGAGCAGTGTACTTGGGAGTCTTCTGCTGGGACTCTTACACTGTACGCAAAGATCATGGTGACTCTGTGAGCTGGGCTCATAGACCAATATGTCTTCCACTTTAAAGAGAACCAAACTGAGCACCTAGAAGAGAGATGAGCTGAAGAAGTGGTGAAGGAATAATTTCAGTTCATAGGTTATCCCATCACCCTTTATTTGGAGAAGGAATGAGAGAAAGAAGTCAATGATGATAGCAAAGGAAGAGAACTAAAAAAAATTCTGTGAAGATTCTCCAAAAACCCAAAACTTGGGTTCCATAAGGACTCTATGTGGGGGTGCCTTTTTGAGCTACTGCATCATCCTATTTCCCATTATGGAGATAAAATGGCACTTCTTTCAGTAAGTCTCTTGCATGAAGGAGACCCGAAATTTCAGCTGCTATATCACTGGTGAGAACAAAGAGCGGTTGCTGACTCTGCCTTTCTGTAGTGAGTGCAGAAGTGGAGCCTTGAGGTGGCATCTATGACAGAGGATACTGAAGAGTGGTGTGTAGTAGATTAGGACGTTTGATTAGAAGAATCTGGTCCTAGAAGGTCCTGGAGCTGCCTGAGTAGAAGAAAATGGAAGAGAGCAAGGCCAAGTTGGAGAATTTCCACAAACTCCTGAAAGAAATCTTGACTAAGAAGGTCGAAAAGGTGACAATATCCTAGAGGTTGTGTCATTACCCTTCTGCACTGTGATACACTTATGGCTGGACAGCCAGCATGGAGCAGCTCCTGAAAGCCCCGACACTTTGGGACAACCCTATAATAGGCTCCATAATGGCTAAAGGGCACCCTGAGGTCAACCCACAACAAATCTACTGTGAAGACTCTTTGGAAGCAGGCAGAGGGGACAATAATGACAAGGCTGACTGAGGCTGGATGGCGCTTCTGTTTGAAACAGCACTGTTGTCTTCTTGAGGCTCCCAAGACCTGCCTAACACACATCTACTACATGGTCAAGTTAGGTCTGGGCATTGATGAAAATTCAGTGGCAGCAGAGGAGCTCAGGTTTGCTGCTCCTGATGAGATCTCCCTTGAGAGTAGTGAGGATGCACCCATGTGGTTGAAGTACAATAGGAACGTCTACCTTGCAGACCTTATGCCCACTGAGTTTTGTTCCTGGCTCCTCACCCAGTAGCCTGAGTGGTCTTGCTCCCCTGGTTCCCTCTGCTGAAGTCCTGAAGTCCTGTTTTTCCTTACTGTCTTTTCTTTCTTTCTTTCTTTCTTTCTTTCTTTCTTTCTTTCTTTCTTTCTTTCTTTCTTT
>NW_004567106.1:3191554-3208681 GCF_000260355.1 Condylura cristata | reverse complement strand
GGGAGCAGAACAGGCAGATCAACGAAGTACACTGCTGAGGGGAGCAGCAGGCGGGTCAGGAGAAGTCTGCCACGCCACGTGGATCTCCTCCCTGGCAGGCAGGGATCGAACTCATGCGGAAGTGGCTTAAGCTTCTTATTTCATTTTATTGTCAGAATGCCTATTAAGTGAAAAGACTTCCTATTATGAAAAAAAAATTGAGATAGCATCACCAGTTTATTTAAGTTACTGTCAAGTAGTTATGTAGCAAATGCATACATAACTTTATACATTTCCCACTTCTCATAAGACAAAATCTTTAGCCCATTTACTCTTGCTGCCACCAAATTTAGATCATTAGTTTTTATTCCAGGCTGAAGGGCTGTCTGTAAAAGCTTTAGGGCACCATGCATTTAGGTTGGCACATAGGTTCAATAAGTCTGAAAATTGTAAGAGACTCCAGAAAAAAAAAATACTGTTACCTAGGTTGAAAAAGGTTCCAGGGGTGTCATTCCTTGTCCATTTTCAGATTAAGTCCATTTCTAAATTACTGTGTCTTACATAGCAAAAGTAACCTGGAGAATGGAACAATGCAGTTATTTCACGGAATACTTATTTTATCACTGTGTCTTGGGGTGTCCAACAAACTTGCGAGACTTCACTTTACTCCTTTTTTTAACTTTGAAACCACAAGTTGCCTTTTGCTTCCTTACTATGCCTTGTAGTGAGAAGGTTCAGAGTTAACAGGAGTGAGCCCATAACCTCCCATGTATAATCTCCCTTGTGTGGGCACTGTGTGGTCATGATGCTGTGGACAGATGTTGAGGTGCAGTTGATTCTGTGCTTAAGAAAGGGCATCGTGAGGGCCCTCCCTGGTGGCGTAGCGGGTTAAAGCACAGCACAAAGAAGCTTAAGCCGCTTTCTCATGAGTTCAATACCCACCTGCCCCGGAGGTGATCCACGTGGCGTGGCAGACCTCTCCTGACCCGCCCGCTGCTCCCCTCAGCAGTGTACTCCCTTGACCTGCCTGTTCTGCTCCCTGCTCTGTCTCTGGTGAATTCTCTCACCCTTCGCATCTCTGGCCTATACTCCAGTTCTGTATGAATAAATAAAATAAATCTTAAAAAAGAAAAAAAGAAAAAAAGAAAGGGCATCGTGAGCATGAGTTTCTTCCTGGTATCAGTGATTAACTAAACCAAAAACTTGAATGGAACTTGCGTCTTCTGTTGAAATCTCTGAGTGAGGACAGCATCCTCGAATATGCCTGGTGGAGGCCAAGAATTGGACATCAGGTAGCCTTGCGGGTGGAGCTGTTTTAGTACTTGAGAATGAAAGGATAGCAGCCTCTTTTTGGGGAGACCCATGAAGAAAGAGATAGTACTTTTAAGCTGCTCAGGAAAACTAGCTTTGTCAGGGTCAGAAAACTTTTCCTAATTAACTTGCCTGTGTGCACATGCTCTCTGTATTTCCCTTTTGTTCTTTAATATTTGTAAAGAAATTTTTTTGGAAGTTTCAGTCAATTTAAGCTAATGAATGCTAATGAACCTACTAGTTCATGTTTATTTTAGAGCAGTAGAGAGGCAGTAGCAGCCCCCTGTAAAGGGAGGGGAATTCTAGGGGGAAAGACCTGGGAGTGTTTGTTCAGATGCTCCTTTTCCACAGTAGGATCTCTTTTAAGTGCTAAACTCTGAAAGTCTGTGACAGTGTATTAAAGAATAAAACTGCCCATTGCTGCATTGTTGAGAAATGTACTGATGTTAATGTGGGTATGACGGGACACTGGTGTAGTTTGATTAGGAGACTTCTCTCACCTCTGAACTCCTCAGAAGGTTCTCAGTTATTCAACCTGGATCACACAGGAGATTTTAGACTCTGGTAAAATTGATCCCGTTCCTATAAATTCACAAAAACCATTTGTCCCCCAAATCCAGTTTCATTCACAGCTTGAAAAGAGTAATGATATTTTTGATTCCTCGGTGCCAGGAATTAATGTACGACTCAATCAATCATTACTGAATGAATGTGTTTGTTAAATGAATAGGTATTAAATTAGTATGAGAAGAACCTTTACAATGTGTGAGGTGCCTACAGCACCTTCTTCATTCTCTAAAAATTTAGCATGGCAAGTTGGTATCCTCAAGGAGTTTTGAGCCTGGTTCTAGAATAAATAGAAGCACATAGTTCATAACAGTTGTTGGGAAGAGCAGTCTCAGAATTTTGTGAGAAATTATTTTTGTTTTATTAATGAACATATCTTTGTATTTATCTGAGACTAAAGTCCCTCTGATGGTGTCTCCAACTGGACAAAACAGCATTCTTTTGTGCTCCCATTTTCAGGATTTCAAGTGGCCCACTCAATCTTGCTTAATTCATCCTCTTCTCATAGCTGTTTCTAATACTGTGTTAAAACCCTGCATTGCTGGGAATTACACTCAGAGGACTGGATTCACTTGCTTCTGGGAAGCATGATCATGGACTAATCCTTTGTTACCACACTGAATTCTTGCTTTCTTGGATCAGAGAATGTCTCTTCTTTTGTTTCTGTCTTGTTCATCTTTTGTGTAAGATTAATTGGAGAGGAAATAAACTTAAAATTATTATGAATACAATGCTAAAGCAGCTAACAATTCCTCAATAATTATGTGATCAGTATTGTGAGACTTGATTAGAGTATATGCAGCTATTACTCAGATTTCAGTTACATGGAAAGGAGGTTGAACTCAGAGTCAGAATATGACTTTTCTACTTATATGTTTAGTTACTTTGAGCAAATAGCCATACTGAGTTTTTATTTATTTATCCAAATACAAATGAAACTTTACTTCTTGTCATAAAAAAGTAATGTTAATATCTCTCTACTTAGCGTCTCACACATGTAAGGTGATGTTGCATATTACATCTTGATACCAAAGTATTCTTGTGGAGGCTGATTTTATGAGGACATTCATGTTTCTAATCTGGATGAGTAATCCGATGGTTTTAGTCAGGAAAACCTGTGACAGTCCCCAACACGACTATTCTCTCCTATAACCCCCATTTATAAATTATGTGTTTTTAACATATATTTTAAAAAATGATGCCAATTGTTTCTTTAATAAGGAAGCATAAGCTGCTAGGTTACGTGTTCCCAGAGAAGAGGAGGTCTCTCAGCTGACTTGGTCTGACTACCTGTTTTCACTAATTCTTTAGGGATCAGAATCATGATTCACTCAATTACAATGAACTCTGATCATCCAGCAAACTTTCTGGATCCAGTAACCCAATCCTTATTTGCAGTCGTATCAGTCTTAAAAATCCCTTTAGGAAATTTACTCTTAATTAGGTAGTATAACTTTGATGTTGAGATTTGTTTGGAGCCACTTAGTTACTAGGAATTTGAGGTAGATCCAGGAAAAGTTTCCAAGGCTACGTCACAGTAACTGAGGACCAGGAAGACAGCAATGCACACTTTGCCTTTCCTTGCAGCACACCATGCCACTTCCAAAAAGCATATGAAGTATAAAACATTTTACAAAAACTATACGCAATATTCTCTAAATTGGTGGGTTTCAGAGTGGAAAAAACATACAGGAACAGAATTTTGCTACTGTAAAACAGTTTACAAACTCACTAATTAGGTTTCTGTTTGTAATTTAGCTGAAGGAACAACAATCTTAGCTTAATTAATACCTTGAATCTCCCTATAGAAAGTCAATAAGTAAAACATTGATTAAGGCTAATAAGAAACACAAAACCTCAAATTCTCATTGCTTTTGTGAAATTTGATCACATTAACTCAGATAAGTATAATGGCAATGATATACTGAGAGCACAGTCAATGATTATAGTGCATAATAGCAAAATAGAGATGGTAGATATTAATGAATCTGCAATGATTATGCTCTGTAAGATGTGTTGTAGAGTGTTCTTAGTTTCATGTGTTCAGCATAATATCTATGATTAACAAGAGAAATTATTATCTTAACTGTGAGGTTGGCCTTATCAGAAGTTATTTGGCTTAACCTGGCAATTATGTCTGATTTTAATTATGTTAATGGAAGGTAAAGATATTCATAGACTTGAATTAAAATAGGGTTCATTACAGCAACAATTCTGAATATTTTTGCTAATTATACTGTTGCATATCATTCAAATGAATGAAAGAGCCATGCTAAACAATTCTCTAGAAATAACCCTGAGCAAAATATAATTAATTCCTATAATAAAAGAAAAATAATGGAGACATACCTGGCTCAGGGGTCATAGGAATGATAATCAAAAATACTTAGCAAGAGTTAATCATGAGCTGTCACCAAAATCAATAGCTTTGACACCACAATAGTGCTGCTATGAGTGCACCCTGATCAGGTTTTAGTCCTTTACATTTTAAATCATTAGAATTATTAGTGGACTCCTGGGACTGGGTGGTGCATAGAGGACACTTAGTAATTTATGTATCTATCAATATTTTAAAAACCAGTGTAGATGTACCAGTGTATAAAAGATGAATATCAGCCATGGGAATATGGCTGATTCATTTCCCATTGAACTGTATAAATGAAACTGTCCTGACTATGGTCTTTACTGTCAGAATTAATATGCAATCCCAGAGCAAGCACAAAGGAAGTGTATGTCAGGTACAGTGGCAGATAAAACTCCTTAAGTAATGTATGAAATCACCACTTCTGGTTATAGAACACTAGCTTGTGGCATACAAACCTCCTGACAAGAACATTAGGAAAAATCAGATCCATTATTAAATCTGCTTGAAAACAATAAGGAACAACCAGTGAAGTGAGGTCTTCAGACAAAACCCCAAAAGGGAAAGGAGACATAGTGCAGTGAGACCTGTGTGCTCTCTCACTTTTCCCCACTTAACACAGTACCATTATTTTAAAAAGAAAATATTTTAAGGGCCCTCCTT
The DNA here is from genome assembly GCF_000260355.1 of Condylura cristata. Lineage (NCBI taxonomy): Eukaryota > Metazoa > Chordata > Mammalia > Eulipotyphla > Talpidae > Condylura > Condylura cristata. Next base: position 3,203,799 of record NW_004567106.1, on the reverse strand, counting down.
GGTGGGCACACTGAGTTATAGCACAGTACTGCAACCTAGTCACAGATGCCTCAGTGTGAGTTTGATACCCACCCCGGAGGTGACCCACATGGCACAGCAGACCTCTCCTGGCCTGCCCACTCCTCCCCTCGGCAGTGTACTTTGTCAGTCGGCCTGTTCTGTTCCCCACTCTGTCTCTGGTGAAGCCTCTCACCATTCTTACACGTCTAGTCTGTACTCCAGTTCTGTATGTGTAGATAAATAAATCCTTTTAAATTAAATTAATATAGATTAATTAATTATTTGTGCAAATTTTATTAATTTACAAATTGTTACCAGGTTACCACACCTATACAATTTTGGGAGAACAGCTTTACCCCTGTATATATGCACACGCTTCTCTTGCTCTTTACCAAAGCTCCAATGCCCTTATCCAGTTACCTTCCCTCCCTCATCTTCTCCTGTCTACTTCTCCATATTCTCCAGTAAACAATACATTTTTTTCAAAGAGTCTAAGAATTATTTCTGCTGTATTTTCCAGGTTGTTTTATTTGGTTAGTTATATTCTACAGATGAATAAAACCATCCAGTAATTTACTTTCTGATTTACTTCACTTAGCATAAAACCTTCTATATCTAATCAATTTTAATAGCTGAGTGGTGTTACACTGAGCATGTATTTCACAATTTCTTTATCCAGTCATCTGTCAGTAGATACTCAGGTTGCTTCCAAGGCTTAACTCTAGTGAATAATGATGCATCAATAGGAGTGCTCCTATCTTTTTTTGTATCAGTGTTCTTATATTCTTTGGGTAAATACCGACAAGTGGTATTGCTGACTTATATGACTATATAGCATTTTCTCCCTCCCTTCCCTCCCCTCCCCTCCCTCTCCCTCCCCTCCTCTTCTCTCTCTTCCCTCCCACCCTTCCCTCCCCTCCCTCTCCCCTCCCCTTCTCTTTCCTTTCTTTCCCATACTATCTTCCATAGATGGTGACCAGTTTTTCTGGGTTTATATTTAGGGAGATTTCAGGCATCTGGGTCAAGGGGCTATGATCACAGGGAAAAGTAGATACTAGAAAGTAAATATGAGACACTGAAATGTGCAAAGAAGCTATACCAGGTAGAGATGTTGGGACTCAAAGACTGGCATGACAGTGAGTTCACTGGGGTTCCTTTCTGCCCCATATATCCCAAACTGTGTGTTTGAAAAACTAGCAATCAAGAAATGTTAAACCAAAATACTAACAAAAATCCCCCCAAAATGCTTATTCTCTCTTGAAACTGATCAAGCTGCAGACTAGAAAGTAAGACTTCTAGTCAGAGCCTCCTACTTTAGTCAAACACCACAGGAATAAACTGCAGCCCCACCCCCACTTCGCAAAGAAGAGGAGGGATGCTAGACTTTCATTGTAGCCAAGGTGAAATGAAAGTATTCCTGCTAATAGATACCCACAGTAATATGTGGTTAGAAAAGACCAAATAAAGAAGCCATAGCTATCTAACAGTAATGAGTACCATACCATGGTGAAAGAGAAGACTCGTGAAGAAAGCACATCTACCCTTATTGAGTAGTAATAAGACACTCCTCCTTATCCATACTGTAGTGGTGTCAGAGGCTGTCAAGGATGGCAGAGATGACTTTCATCATCTTGCAGTAATGGCAAGATGACCTGTTATGTCATCTTGACCTGTCATGGGCTCAGCTATTTTGTTGTGTCAGTGGAAGTCCCATTTGTAGGAGTAACCTGACACTTTTCTCCTTATGAATCAGGGTGAAATCAACAGAGAGCTAGTGGGAAACCTGAATGTCCACTCCACCCAGTAATGGACATCACCATCACCACCACCAACACCACAGCAGGGAGCCAATAGAAATGCAGTGGTAGAAACATCACCTTATAGCAAACTGCAAATTGGAAATTATGAAGTTTCCATTCTCTTCAGATAGTTCTGTGTGGGTTGGCACATGACTTCAAAATTCAGACATTTCTTGAACTCTGTATTAGTTTTTTACTTTCCACTTGACTCTCTTACATCTCTTTGGATGGTTTAGACAGGGCTGCTGCCCTTCCTTGATCAATGAGGAAACATTAATCTATTGCATTCTTCTGGTCAAAGAGTTTAGTTCAAGGAAGATAGAAAAAATTCTGGAATCCTTGTAAAAACTATTGGGAATTTTTTTTTTAATTGGATTTATTCAACCGCTAGACTGGCAACACAAGCTTTAGGCTGCTATATTCGCCACCACTTACTTCCTGGGACTCTGCTTGTCATGAACTAAGAGATAGTAAAGAAGTTATGACAGAACTTAGTGGCATGGTGACATGGTTTGGTCACTTGATCCTTCTGAATTTTCTTGCACTAAATCACTTGCTTCTTTAAGAACTCCAAGAAAGAGATGCTTATGAAGAGTTTCTGAAGGCCTAGGAAATGTGTCAATTTCCCTTCACTAGTAAATGTTGGAAGTAAAATCTAAAGACTGTCTTTGATGTAAGATTTATCTGTAAATACATGAGGAAGAAAAATTGTGTTACCCATAGTAATTTCATCATCACTGGATTTTCATTTATGTATTGCAATTTTCAGTTACATACTAATATGGAAAACCAAATACATAGTTGTGAGCCAATACACAGAGTGTTTTATTAAAATATATTTTCTCTGAAGGCTGAATTCAGATTTAAAGAATTATTCCCATGGATAATGGGTAACAGCATGGGCAATAGAAATGATTTTCAGACAAGTAACATTATTTTCAGTGCAATAGTAAAATAATTCAAGAATGTTTTGTCACTGCATGCAGCCTTATGTTCAACCAATCATTTAAATTCTGAGCACTTTCTTTACTTTAGAAAAATTGAAATCTGAGGTATCACTGGTGATTTTTAGAAGTACTCTCTAACTTATCAAATGATGAATAAATATTTGAGTATGATCTGTTTCGGATATAATCTTGTATTCTGTCCTTAGACAATAACTGATGTTGATTATTTCCATCTGTAAGCAATGAGCTAAATTGCTTTTTTGATGCAGTCCTTTCATTTACTAGTCAGAGAATATTACAAATGATTGAAAGGATTTATAAAATGAGGTGGTTGAGATTTGTTCTTATTTGCTTCCAGCTGAAAGAATAATTGACTTAATGCTTCCAGGATATGGAGGAGCTAACAGATGTCATAAGAGCAGAGAAAGCTATTTTGAAAAGATCACTCAGAAACCAAAAATAATCTTTTCTTTTACAAAATTCATAAACTTTATTTATCAGGCATTAATTAAATTTGACAGAAAATGCATTTTCTATATACAAAAAATTTATTTTTTACTTTTCAATAATGAAAATAGAAGTTGTTATAATGAAGGCAAGCCCACTAGATTAAAATCAGTGTGACATAAATGTATTTTACTCAAATAACTACTACTTAAATTATATCTTTGTAACTCTTTATTGTCTATAAAACAGATAAATAATTTTGCCTAAAGATAGAAACAAAATAATTAAAAATCAAAGAATATTTTTATTCCTTATTTTGTTTTAATCAGCTCTCTAATTCATTTGAGTTCCCCAAAATAGCCACTTCATGTGAGTATTTTATTCCATAAATTCAGAGGCTTTGGATTTGCTTTAGCTATCATAGCTTTGTAAGACTTGCTAACTAGGTCAACTGGGTATGCTTGAAAGAATAACCACAATGCTGTGTGTAAGAATTTTAACAGAAAGATGAAAGTTTGAAGGAATAATTTTCTTAATGCTGTTTCCATAGGTTGCACATAAACAAACAGTAGAATCTTGGCAAGTTTTTGCAATCAAAGCCAATGTTTAGTAAAAGCAGGAAGGAATGGAAAAGGGAAATTTTATTCCTAAATTTATGTTTTGTCTTACCTTGGTTCAAAATCTTACTGCTAAAACAATCCAAAGAAAACATTTGTGATCTCACCTTGGTTGTCACCCTGCTCTTAAAAACATGTTCCTTAAGTGAATTGGTTTGTTTTTGACAGACACTCTCTTTGGGAATGATACCAGGAATATGGCAACATTTGGCCTCATGTGCCTGTGTATTTTTCCCTCTTCAAGGGTATGACTTTTTTTTTTTTTTTTTGAGGGGAGAAACTTCTTCCACATACATGAAGATCACAAGCAGTCATTATGATACATCCCCTCTGATCATACTTGATTGTCAAGTGTTGACTTCATATAGGTAATGGCATCCCCACTCAACATTTTGCCATTATAATGGAAAGAAGGGTTTCTGTTTGTTGGTTAAAGATAAAGACTTAACTTAAAATGATGCATTCAATCTATACATGTGTCCTTTTAAAAATTGTGGTGTGTGTGTATGTGTGTGTGTGTGTGTGTGTGTGTCTATGTATAGAAGAACTGGGATGTAGGCCAGAGGTGTTGGGGGTGAGAGAATTCACCAGACACAGAGTGGGGAACAGAACAGGTGGACCTACTAAAATACACTGTTAAAGGGAAGCAGTGGGTAATGCAGAAGAGATCTGCTGTGCCATGTGGGTCAGCCCTCTGGCCAGGGATTGAACTCATGCCCCAGTGGTAATAGCATTATAGTGCTGTGACTTAACCAAAAGAGCACCAGGGATGCCCTATACATGTTTCTTACAAGATATCTTAAAATATATGATTATGTGCCTGTGTCTTAGGAAGTAACAGTGTATATTTAAAAAAAATCATTGGTAAGTAGTTTTATAGAAGCTATATAAGCTATGCTATTGGTGTATATCCTAATCTTGCTCAAGGACACTTGTCTCCATTTGGATCAGGAGGCTCCTAAAGAAGAGGACTTTGTTTATAGGGCTGATTTTTACTTACAGACTTGCACATTCTGTTGCAAACCATGTCTTTAGTGGACAGATAATTCAAGGGATCTTTAATTTACCCAATTCCCCTTGTTCTGTTTCCACATACACTGGCACTTAATTAATTCCCAAGGAGAAAGCATGCTGATGGAATGTACCTAGCTTAATGTCCCCTCTGGTCCTTATGGCTATGGTTGCTGATGCACATTGTGAATCTCTTCTTGTAATTATACTGACGGTAGTTGGAGAGTGGGCAGGGCATGGAATCATGAACGTCTGTGCTCCATGTGACAGCCATATTCATTCACCAGTGGCAGTTTGGTGTCAGTCATAGAGATAGTTTGGGCTTCAATGTATCAGCATTTATGGCACTGAGAACCATGTACTGGATCCTGGAAGCACAAACTATCCAGGCAGCAGTTCCTTAGACCAATAGTTTTCAAACTTGTCAGTGTATCAAAATCACCTATAAACTTTTTTTTTTTCTTACTGATTTAATGCTTATTGGAGTGATGTTGCATTATAGTATATATACATATAAGTTTCAAGTGTCCATCACTGGGAATCAAAAAATGTACCTAATACAGTAATGCCATCTCTAAGTCCAGATCTATCCTTTCTTAAAGAACAATTTCTGTGCTCCAAATTTTGTTTCAGTAGAGCAGGTAGTCAGTTCGTCATTTTTTTTTTTTTTAAACATTCCCTAGTGGTTCCAATGCATAGCAGTTCTTGGAAACTAAAGCTTTAGAGTCTATCTTTTCAGATTCACCATCTTTTAATTGATTTTTTTTAAAAAGTGTTTATTTTTTGTTATGTAGGCAACATGGCTTACAACAGTATATGTGATTGGGGTAGGTTCACAGCTCATTGAATGTAGGTTACTACAACAACCACATCACCAAAGTACCAATAAGAATGGCCCATTTTAAAATCTGTAAATACTTTCAGTGAGTAGCTGTGTTTGCCCAATTATTTTCATAAATCTGACTGTAAACAGAATTTATGATTGAGCAACCATAATACACATTTCTAAGTTTGTAGAAGTACATGAGGAGAGAGGGGAATGACAACTAAGGTAGGAAGTGAGACTGACACTAGGTAAACTCACCTCTCCTGTCCCTAGATACCAGTTCAGAAATGATTAGGGTGCCTCTACCCTTAACATTGACATCCTCTCTCCAGTTAGTTATTTAATTGATCAGTTTCTTACTCTCTTTACTTTTGAAATTACATAGTAGTCATGAGACTATGTACACTGAGTAGCAACATCTCATACATCTGGCTAAAGCTGTCTTACTGTGTTCCTCTACAGGTAATATTTTCTCTTTCTCTATTGCTCAATTTAAATGTATTAGAATATGGATTTTTAATATTTTACTGTCTTACTTGCAGATTTTTAGGTTTCCTGAATTTGAGAAGTCATATCAGCTATTGCCAGTTATTCTGGAAAATTCTTCAGATGTTGATTCTCTTCTCCTGGAATTGTAATTAAGTGTGTTTTTATCCTTTTCACCTTTTCTGTAATAACTTTTATCTTCAGTTCTGTTTTGTGATTGACTGTGTCTTTAGCTACGTACAATATTTAATATTTCCACTGTTTTAAATTTAATGATTTTATTTTTCATTGCTGGAAGCTAGTTCTCAAATATTTCTGATTATTCTTATATAATATTGAAAATTTCTTTAAGCATATTTATATGTTTGATCTGATAAGTATTTAGATATCTGATACTTTGTTATGTTCTCTCTCTTCCTAGTGACTTATTTCCAAGTTTTGTATGTTACATACATTGGAAATGTATCTGTTAGAAAATTTGAAACTTAGATCATGAGCACATTGCTGGGATATTTTCAACCCAGTGATACTTTAAACTTTACTTCTCCTTAGAGTCACTATCAAAAAGATATGCACCAACCTGCAAACGTGGTTGAGGGCTGACTTGTGTGCATTTATGTCACAGTCTTGGCATTGGTAGATGTTTTTAAGGCAGCTGTAGACTTTATATCTTAACTTTTTATTTTTTTTACTGTTGTGTCCTCCCACCTTCACCATGTCCAGAGATTTCTTTTACTTTCTTGTTAGTTCATTCAAGCACTAAAATATTTTATAACATAGATACAGTATATATTATATGTAAATATACTATATATGTAACAAATTATATATTGTTGTTTTATTGTTTAACATTTTTAAATACTTCGGATCAAAGGCCTTTTTCACAAGAGCTATTCCATTCTATTTATATCAACAGAAGTTCTATGTTCTTTTTAAAAGTTAATTAAGTGGAATAGTTTCATTCCCCAATTCTCATTTCCTGTCACAGTTATATTGAATAATCAAGCATTATAAAAGTTTATAGGAATCGTAATATTGATATTTCACAAAATCCTCAGTACATTTTTTTCTCATTGGTAATGTGTATGTATGGTTGTCCAAAATGAGTTCCATAGGACACTAATTTGTAGTTATGTGGCCAGCTCATTGTGGAAAACATTGAGTTAAAGTTATGTATTCCTCACTGAAGACATTATGTAAATCTAAAATGTGTATCTTGTAGTCTGTGATAACCCTAGGATTGCTGTGCTTCCCTGAGGTACACTAGAAGTCTGACTAAGGCAACAGAGAGGGATGTGATGGGAGGTGAGCAAAAGGAGAAGGTATGTCTAATGGAGAATTGTTGGGGCTTTGGTGGAGGGTGTGATGTTTAGCAAACATGTGTAGAGGTGTAGGCCTATAGCCCTAAGACATATATGTGACATAAATCACCAGCAACTCAATAATTATAAATTAAAAAATATATATGAGAATATAAAAAAAAAAAGACCTAAAACATTTAAAAACAAAGAGGTAGCTAGGAACAGAGCCAAGACCAGAACTCTTTTCTCACTTTTATTCTCTCTCTTTTTTTTTTTTTTATATCACAATGAACCTTTCTTTAAAAAAAAAAAAAAACAACATTTATTTATGCTTAAAGAACTGGGGTACAGGTCAGCGGTAAAGGAGTGGTAAGAAGATTCACCGACACAGAGTGGGGAGCACAACAGGCAGACTGACAAAGTGCACTGCTGAGGGGAGCAGCGAGCAGGTCAGCAGAGGTCTGCCACAGCATGTGGGTCAGCTCTCTGGCTCAGCTTCTGAGAGCTTCATAATGTGGTGCTTTAACCCATTGTGCCACCAGGGAGAGCCCACTATGAACCATTTTATAAGTAGCTGTCTGAAACTATTTCCAGTAGTACCCCATCCTCAAATTTAAATGCATTTGAAACCAGGCTTCTTTCACTAAATGAAAAAGAAAGCTGGTCTCTCTCCAAAACAGCTATATAGCAATAATTTGGGAGTTCTTAAAGAAAAATAAAATCTCACATAGAAAAGCAGAGGTTCCAGGTCTTGACTTAGAGTAGATCTTTTCACATGACTTCAATTCAAATCAATGTAGCGATACAATAATTTTGCCTGATTTTTAGGAGGCTTTGTACGCTCTTGAAAAGTCGTAGTTTTTTAGGCTGGCAATGAACAAACTCCTAAGACCAAGTGAAGACAAAATATTTTTAAAAACTACTTGTGGATTTCAGCCAGCCAAATGGGCAGTTTCTGACTATTAGTATATTCTTCCCCTGATCACTCAGAAAATGGACTGTGGGAACTGGAGAAGGTGAAGTGCAATGCTATTTACATTTTTGTGCCAAAACATTTTGAAGTTAAATAGTCAAACATGCTGTGTGAGTGCAGCATATGAAAATTAATAGGAACATTTTGAATATGTAATCTTTTACTTGAAACACTACAAATGAAAATGTTTCTATGAAGGTATTTTTAAATGTTTCTTTTCTTTTTAACACTCTCATTTATAAGAAGCTCTTTGGATCCTAGAGCTCAACGTTCTTTCCTTTCAGATTTTCTTTTTCTGTTTGTGTACAAGTACTTTTCAGGGGGGAAATAAAGCACACAGTGCCTTGGAGGCACTAAGTAGCAACTGGTGTCTATAACTTTGGGGTAGACCATGAAAATGATCATTGGGTTTGGAATTCCAGTTATTAATCTGTGAAAACAAGCAGATCTACACAAAGATATTGAAAGGGGATGGGAAACATTTGAAGGCTAAGGACTGAGCTAAACATTTCTGAAAAGGTGCTTCATAATTTGGAAACTTAGTAGAAATTGCACAAGCAAGAACATTGTGATACATTTATAAAAATGAGAAATATATGGAGAAGAAAAAAATTGAACTTTTATTCTCCTTTGGGTTCCAGGCTCTGCACAGTATCTATATTATCATATTAATATATTTGCACCTTAGAAATTTGGGCTAGCTTCTGTCATCATTCCTGTTTTATCAATAAGTCTTTGCAAACCACTTTACTCAGGATCTTACTTTATAAATGGCAGGTTTGGGATTGGAACCTTTTTTTTTTTTTTTTTTTTTTTCCCTTGACACCATAATCCTGGTGTTAATCACTAAGCTAGACTGCTTTTTACAATGTGGCTATAGGTTATACATCTTTTTTATATATTTGACACTTTTGAGAAAGGGTTTGATTTTATGTAATGACTCTAATCCAGTGACAGTGTGGCGCCAACTGGTGCCCTGAGTAGTGTGGACATAGGCAGATACTGGCAAAAGAGAACGGCAGTGAGTAGAGACCAGCAGTAAAACATTGAGTTTATGGCTGTTTCTTGAGGATGGGCCAAGAGCAGCTGGAAGCTGAATATTCAAAGAACATGGCAGGGTAAACCCAGAATTAAGTGGGATATGGATAAAGTTGTAACTGAGTCATTACATGTCTGAGAAAAAGCATCTTAAGTGGCTCTGACCAAGTTTTGCCATTTATAGCCAACAGAATATTAGAGGGGGTCATTTTAGTCTTGTGGTGGCTTTTCAGATGTTTAACAGGATAGAGAGGACAATGTGATGTGAAGTTTAATTCCATATATTTTAGGTTAGATTTTATAAAATAGCATAATATAGATTAATTTTTTTTAATTATAAAAGTGTTTGGCTATAAAAATCCTCAACTTTGACATCAGTATTTAACTTAAATGACACAATATTGCATAATTATAGCAATAACCAAAGTTGAAATACCTGCCCTGTATTCCTCACAAAAAAACACACATGGAGAAGTCCTTATAAAGTGACCTGTTATATCGTGATATGGTCACTCTATCACAGTGCACAGTTCTGTCATTTCAGTTTCCTTAATTGAGAGTTCTCTGGCTAATAGAGAGCACTATCCTCTGAAATTCTTCTTTCTCTTGTATTTACACTTTTAGTTATTGGTCCCATATCACTCAAGTTAGAAACATTGCAGTTGTCTTAAGTTGCTTCCTTACCCTCACACCCTTCATCCATCTGGTAAAAGAACTCTCAGTTCTAAGTCATACATACCTTTCAACTGTATCTGATCTTCTCTGTCCCTAAACTCCCCATTCTGCCCACCTTGTAGGACAGTGGGCTGTTTTATGTCCAATATCCGGGTCATGTTCAATATTTGATTCTCAGTCCAGTTTATTGTTGTAAAGCTTCAGAATTATGTGAATGGAAAGCATAGATCCCAATAGGGATTTCCAGTGCCTGCTTTGATTTGAAGGGGTGCTGTAAGCCTCTCATTAATAGACTCACACTCCGTATGCCATTTACTTGTAAGTGCAAATTCAAATTCTCTAGTCTGGAATCTATAACTCTGAGCTTTATTCACCTGTCTTACCCCACTCTCAAACTTGTGTTTAATTCATTAGCTACTCAGATGTATTTGTACATTTGTACATGAAGCAATATACAGCTTTCTGTTATTTCTTCTGCCTGAAGTGTCATTGCCTCCTTGTCTACCAGGATAGCTCTAATCCCTCTGTCAAAATCCCAGGGTCAGCAACTCAGATGGATTCTCTAGCCATACGCAGATACCCCAGGTTGCCAAGCTGCCTTATGGCTTTTTTTTTTATACTAGTACTTTGATTTTTAAAATATTTAGAATTTATAAAATGAAAATCACAAGTTGATAAAACTGAATATATATTTCAAATATAAAATCATAAAAATTGAAAAAAATCAAACAAGCAGGCTGTTCTAATCTAAATCATTACCAGATGAATTTTTTTCAATTAAATATAAACTAAATACAATTAATATGATGTGTTAATGAAATCTAAGGGGAAATAGATAATTCTTATAGCTATATTCCTAACTTTTATCAAACTGTATAATAATATATTTTTATTATATCTTCTCCTTTACCCAGGGAATTTCTCAGGTGAAAACTCATATTTACCTTTACCCCTAACACCTTGCATAAAATCTAAATTAACTGATACATATGCTGGGTAAGTTATTGTGCTAATATTTATTAGCTGTGACAAAGATATATCTCTGCCCCTGTTTTAATTGCTGAGTAATATTACATTGTGTAAATATACCACATCTTCTTGATCTGGTCATCTATTTTTGGGTTGCTTCCATGGCTTACCTATTGTAAATTGTCAAGATGTCTGCCCCTTTTGTAATTGAAACAAGCAAACGAAAAAATCTGATGCTTTGGAATAAACCTAACAAAAGAGGTGAAGGACCTCTACAAAGAAAATTATGAAGCATTGCTAAAAAAAATAGAAGACACAATAAAATGGAAAGACACCCCCTGATCATGGATTTTATTAATTAACATTATCAAAATGGCCATCCTACCAAAAGCAATAAGATTCATTGCTTATCCAATACAAAATTCAATGACATTTTTCAAAGAAACAGAACAAATATTGATGAAATTCATATGGAGTAACATGAACCTCAAATAACCAAAGCACTCCTTACTAAGAAGGGGCATGGAGGTATCACACTTACAGATTTCAAACTATACTACAAAACCACAATAATGAAAACTACATGGTACTGGAACAAAAACAGACTTCAGACCAATGGAATTGAATAGAAAGCCCAGAAACTAACCCACAGACCTATGAACAACTTATCTTTGCTAAAGGGACAAAGAATATGCACTGAAACAATGCCAGTTTATTCAGTAAGGTGCTGGGGAAACTGGACCACTACATGCAAAAGAATGAAGATAGATTATTGCCTTACACCATACATGGAATACGGTTATTTTCTAAGGTACATTTATTTTTATTATTATTTTTAAAGACTTATTTATTTATTCATACAGATCTGGGGTACAGGCCAGAGATGAGGAGGGTGAGAGGATTCACCAGGGACAGAGTAGGGAGCAGAACAGGCAGATCGAGGAATTACAATGCTGAGGGGAGCAGTGGGCTGGTCAGGAGAGGTCTGCCTCACCATGTGGAACTCCTCAGGGCAGGCTGGGATCGAACTCATGCGGAAATGGCTTTAGTTTCTTAGTGCAATGCTTTAACCTGCTGTGCCACCAGGGAGGGCCAGGTACATTTATTTTTGTGAAAACTCTGAGACTTGTACAGATGACTAAGTATAAATAAAAGA
>NW_004567106.1:3171636-3190494 GCF_000260355.1 Condylura cristata | reverse complement strand
GCCACCAGGGAGGGCCCCAAACTAATTTTTTTAAATCAACATTAATATTATTCCAAAATATTAATAGCTTTGCCTATGGATAGCATGACACTTTCAGGAGCTTCAAAAGAAAACAGATTAAAAGTGTCCCATACATTTTTCTGAAAAAATTGACAAAAGTATGTTTTCATAAAGAAAATTATCTGAACAACCAAAGGAAAAGTGAGACGGACGGAGTAAAGGGATAGACAAAGGTTGGTTGGTTGATGGTTGACATGTGAAACCCTTTACCATTCATAAAATATTTAGGTTATTTGAGCTGAGGAGGAAATTGCTAAGGATTAGGTTTATAGCAGTTGACCATGTCTCAAAAGTGCTATTCTGTAAAACTTGTCAAAGACCAAAAAAAAGACAGCAATCCCATTAGGAAACCTGGGCTTTGCATCCTGTCGTTTATTAAATTTGTCAGTTGAAGCAGTAAGGATTATGGCAGTAGATTTATTAATTTTTCAGAAAACCTGGCATGAAGAAGCCTTGCCCTTGGCACCAGCCTGGAAAATGTGGTGAAGGAAGTTTGTGAAACAAGCAGAATGCTGAATACCTGCCGTGAAAAAGTCATTATCATAAGCAAGTCTGTCACTAAGGAAGCCAGGTTAACAAATTTGAGAAGGGCTCTCTTCCTAAAAATCAGCAAGATTTTATTTGGAATTCTTTTGTATGTAGGAAAATTCTTAATGCAAGGCTGCGGTGGCTCTAGTGAATGTGGCCTGGACACAGACACTGTACTTCAGCTAACATTTGTCTTCATCTCTTACATTCCAGTCATTGACAATAGCTAAAGGTTCACTACCCAGTTAAAATGCAGCTGCAGTTCTCTGGGCTTCTGTCCATGCTGCACTCTACCCCAGTGATGGGGCTATCCTGTTGGAGGGTGACTCTGATCTGGGGCAGCACTGGGAGAGGAATGCAGTATTGTACTCCAGGTCTTTAAACTTGTTGCTGTTCAAGCTGGATACCCCAGAAACTGAAATTTCCATTTCCATGCCACTGCTGACCATAAATTTAAATTTCTCTACTTCTTCATTTTCTACCTAGAAAATCTAGGTATATTAGATCATCAGTAGTTTCTGTTATGTACAGATATTGAACTACAGTGCCCTCAATTTATCACGTCCACAGGCATTGTCTTTAGCATTTTGCAGTATTGATTAATTGACCTAACAGTCCTTACACTACGAGGTCATAGGGTAAATGCTACTACTATTACTACTATTTGAGAAATGAGGCAAGTAGAGATAGAGACAGGCAGCTTGACTGAGAAGCCAGGAGGTGGCTGCTGGCTTCAGGCTTACTCTGTGTTCCCTGCTTCAAGTTCAGCCACCTCCGGACGCTGAGCTGGAACAGCCATTCTGTGGCAGATGGAGATAGTGTGACTCACGTGAGCCAAGCTGACTCATCCACATGCAGTGATGGTTCTGTCTGGGTACAAATAGGTAAGAGAGTAAGATTATGCATGTAAGAAGTCGTTAAATAACAAGAGTTTGTGAATATGCTCATGGATGGAGTCAAAAACATTTACATCTTTGGTATATCTTCTGAAACAAATGTACAAATAAGTCACCGAGACATATTAATTTCGCCTCCAGTTGCAGACATTTCTGAGCCCATCCAACAAGTCTTGGAGTTGAGGTGTATATTAACCTGATAAGTACTGCTAAACAAGTCAGAGCATCTTGAGGATATTCTGCATTTTACATATCATTAGAAAATTTTTCCTAGAACCAAAATAACATATTTTTTGGAGTGTTGGCAAAAAAATTACCTAAATAATTTTTATCTTAATTTATTTTATATATTTTTACATTATTCTAATTTTGTGCACTTTTTCATCTCAGTTGCGATCCCCGTGGACTTCCCACCACCACTTCACCCATGCGACATCACCATAGTCCCATGTGTTCCTCCCGCCCCAGTTTTGATCGTGTCCTCTCTTCTCCCCATGGAATGTCTCTGACTTACAGTTGTTAGTTGATTTTTTAAACTTTATAAAAATACAATATATATACATATATATATATATTTTTTCCTGATCCCTTACACTCCTACATATTTTAATATTTTAATGAGGAAGAAATTTATCCTAAACTTCTTCCCTATCTTGTGGATGTTTCCTGGGTAAGAAGCTTTGTAGAAATCAAGTCATCTTCTTGGGCAAGTTTCACTTCGTCAATAAAGGAAGTATTTGCAGACTTTGGCAATAGTGAGATAGCCTGAGATCTTAAATATGAAAGTAAAGGCTTAATTTTTTTTCAAGGGGATGCTCCTTTTTTCTGGAAGGTATAGAAAATATAAGCGTGGCCTCTCCTTTGTAGCCTAGGGGTTAAATCTCAGCACTATTACCTCTACAGCCTGAGTCTGAGCCCCCCCAGATGCTGACCCACATGCCACAGCAGACCTCTCTTTTCTCGCCTGTCACTCTCTTCAAAGGTGAATTTCAGTAAATCTGCCTGTTCTGCTTCCCACTCTGTCTCTGGTGAATTCTCTCATGCCTCACACCTCTGGCCTGTACCTCTATGCAGAATAAGTAAATCAGTATTTAGTTAAAATCAAATAAAATAGAAAATATAAGTACAGAAGTGTGGAAGTAAGTTAAGTAGGTTGGGATATTTTGAACTTTGAATTTATATTTATGAAACTTGGGCACAAGAATGAGGAAAAGCAATAGTCCTAAAGTTGTTCATCAGATGCAATAGGTACCTGACAGCCAGGATGGACACAACTGAACACGTCCTTCCCAGTTGCTCTGCACAAGGATTTGACCCCACAACAGCCCTTTTGAATAAGAAATGAATCTGCTTATAGTTTTTCATCCCTTCTAGCAAATGTTAGGCATGGCCACAGAAAAAAACCCAGTCATTAAAGCAAAAATAAAACAGAAACTATTTCCTATGACAATACTTTAAAGAACAGGCTTACTTTTTTCCTCTTTGAAGAAAGTGAATTGCAATGGAGTAAAATTAAACTAAATAAGAGGAAACAGTGAATTTTTGTAGACTGTGGGATAGTCTCACTGGGAACATTTTGGAAGCCCCATCACTTAGTCATTTCAAACTAGACCAGACAAATTTGACCTGAAGAGATGCTGCAAGAGGCAGCGTTGTAAAAAAAAAATGGAAGAATTCATTTTTCCTCTGTCCCCTTTGGAAATGTCCTTAATGGTGTCAGCACACCTCCCCCTCACACACACAAACACACTCCACTTCTCTCTTTCCTGAAATTTCAATTTGTTCATCATACAATACTTTAAACTTCCAATATATTGCTAGATCTACATTTACTGTGTGTTTGATTCTGCTTTTTCTTCATTATGGATGACTTTTTTTCTGACCAGACTATAAAATCTTTACAATTTTCCCTTTACCATCTTTAATGCCTTGTAAACACCTTCCCCAGTGAGTCCTAACAATTGCAAGTAGTGAGCAGCAGAGCTTCCTCTCTCAGACTCAATGCAGAACAAAGGATAACCTAATTCCCATCAAATGGGGGTACACAGGAGCTGTAGTTATCATCAGGCTCATCTGTATCCCAAACCATATAACCACCAAGCATTCCTTCTGTCCCATGTGCAATACATATTTTTCACGGGTAGCTGGTAGAAACCTCATATTGTAGAGTCAACTTGCACATTTGGAACAGAAAGTGGAGATATTAAATATAACCTCCCCCCTTCCTATTACTCAGAGTTTAGCAAGCTTTGCACTAAAAGATATATAAATGACCAGATTTAACTTACTTTTTTTGTTAAGTTTTGTGTTCA
This sequence comes from Condylura cristata, assembly GCF_000260355.1. Taxonomy (NCBI): domain Eukaryota; kingdom Metazoa; phylum Chordata; class Mammalia; order Eulipotyphla; family Talpidae; genus Condylura; species Condylura cristata. The sequence goes on along the minus strand of NW_004567106.1, from coordinate 3,186,698 downwards.
CTGCAATAAGATATTTGAATGAGAGAACACTTAAAATTTTTCCTTAAAGCATGCTAACTTTTATTCTCTGATTATAAGAAATTAGGCCTTAGTTATGTTTCTTTAATAAGATATAGATACCTATTCCAGGTAGTAGGCCATAATGAGAAAAAGAGTAGAGTATAAATTTTTATTTTTAATTGTACTGTTTTACAAAAGCTAATACTTTTCCATTTTACTTCATCCTTCATTTCATTTCCTCCTCTCATTGCTGCTACTTCTGGTCAAGATCAACCAAGATTGTCTACCTTACCTTGTGACCTATTAAAATAAAATAAGAATGATGATACTAATAAAAAAATGGCAACCATCTATAGAGGACTCACAGGTATGAGACTCACAGGTCTTCGTTCTAAATCTTTCATAGATGCTGCTCCATTTTATCATCCTAACAGCTCTGAACATAAAATTTTCCAATTTTATTAATGGAAAGAATCATCTTAAGAAGTTTTAACTATGCCTAAAAGTAATGCAAGTATGTAGCAGAACCAGAATCCAAATCAATTTTTTTGATTCCTAAGACTATGTCTTTAGCAACCTACTATCTGCCTCAATGAGACAGACACAGAAACAAACATTTGTTCATTGTTTATTGAGGTAACATTTACAACACTGAATATGATACAGAGGTATAGGTTTATACCTCTTCGGATGTATGCTACCACCACACCAACCACCAAGTCACCCAGACCAACCACCATAGTCCAGTGGACCTCCATCCTCCCACCACTTCCCTGGTGGCCTCATTCTACAGTCAGATTTCTGAGGTTTGTGTTGGTTTGGTTTTGTCTGAACCTTTGTTTTGCTCTTGTATTCTAAGATGAGTGATACCATTTGTTATTTATCTTTTTACTTTTGATTTACTTTGCCTAACATTATCCTCTTCAATTTGATCCATATCATTGCAAGTTCTACACTTTCATCTTTTTCATAGCTGCCTATTATTCCATAGAGAGAGCCATATTTACGTAAATCTTAAGGACATTATTGTATTTCTTTTGTGAAGAAATCCAGGCCTTCACAATGTGTTTCTTAATCTATCTTCACAGGGAAATAATAGCCCACCTCTGAAACAGTGTTTTCAAATTATTAATTGTAAGTACTGTTAATATTGCCAGTTACTAAAATATAAACAAATAAGTAATATGTATGTATAACTAGGAGCAGATTCTGTGGGTAAGTAGTATGAAAGAAAAGCAAAAAGTATGAAAATCACATAATAAGTTTAAAATTATTTCTAGCACTTTCATGTTACATTTGATGTTTTCTCAAATACGAGTTCTATTAAAAAATGTGACACATATGTTTCAATATGCAATGAAAGGGATGATTGATTACATTTGCTTTTGGAGAGGAGGAAAAATGTGACTTAAATAATTTTTTATACTTTCTCACCTAGAAAGGTCAACTTTTACAACACAAAGTATATTTGCTTTCATATGGAAAGTAATCAACCCCAGTAGGGTGACTAACTAGAGCATGAGATTTTGAGACAAAAATACTTTATATATAGTTTTAAAGACATTGATCATAATTACCTAGAAATAAATCTCCTCAGAGGAAGAAAAATTGTTTAGACCTCCCATTCAGAAAATGTGGCAGCAGTAGGTACCTTGTACATAAATTTTACACTGGGTATCCAATACAGAAATTTAAGCCAATGCTTAATTGTGCAACAGATATTGGTGTATTTACTTATTTTCTCTATCCAAATAGAACGCAAATTTCATAAAGACAGCCATTGCTATTTTTTAATTACTTTCTATCTCTCTAGCCCTAGAAAATTACATTAATCATAATAGTTGCTTAGTATTTCTTAGATAATGTGAACTTTAAAGAAAGGAATGTCTCTCCCTTACATGATTTTCTGTATCTGTGCAAGGGAATGGTAGGTCTGTCCAACTTTCTCTTCTCCAGAATATCACTACCCAGGCTATTGTTCTTCTCGGACAAAAAAAAACATTCTCTTAGTGTAATCAACATCATGGGTAATTCAAGGACTGAATATCTAAAGTGAAAACATCTGTTAAAAAACATGATAAGGAACTCAAGGACAAAGTCCTTGTCACTTACATGTTCTGAATGATACCCAGGTCCCTGCAGATAAGCACAAAAATCCTGAATTGCCAATAAAAGATCAGCACGATAGCCGTAGAAATCCACTGTGCTTGTGCTAGCTTGAATTCAGAAAATGAATTTTCACACCATGGGACCCATGTGGAATAATTTAACTCCATTAATGCTAGAAATGTTTAAGAAAATGGTAGGAAGGGAGGCAGAACACAGGGGGTGTATAAAAACCTGCCTTTTTCATCTGAATGCTGGATCCATTTGTTTTCCATTGTTTGCTGTACTTATTCTGGATCTGTTTTCACTTTTATTTGTGGTCAGCTTCAATATGTCTACATGAAAGCACACATCAGAAGTAAAATGACTCTGTCTTTTTATAGTATGGCTTCAGACAGTTGCACAGATTGAGGGTTCACTGGCTCCTGGATCAGTTTCCCCATGACTGCTTGAAGAATGCTACTTACTAAACCACCAAGGAAGAAGAATTGTCTTTCAGGCATGTGAAACCAACCCACTGTGTTAGGTTCTGGGTCCATACCCTGCCCTTCGATCCTTGTGCACAGCCTCCAGCTGAATTCTACCTCTTAAAAGCTCTCCTGTAATTTTCAGCCACAAGAGTGAGTCTCATCTGGGTGTGTCCAAAGGCAGAATCTGATTGTGTGTTGGGGTACAAAGCAAACAAAGCATTTTTTACTACTCATAGGGGCCTTTCCCAGTTTCTGGATACCGAAAGAGATGAATTCACTGCTTCTGAACAACCCATTCATCAAAACTAACAGGAACATTTTTATCCTTGGTCTTAGTCATGAAGAAAAATAATTTACTGGTTTACTGTCTGGAAGTCTACATAGGTTTGGGTTTTCCCTCCAACATAAGCTTACATTATCTTAAGCAAGATGATTGGCTTTTATACAGAGAGGTATATGTGCAAGCAGTAGTGTCCATGAGGATATGATAAACAAAGCCACTAAAACTGGGTTTAAGTTTCTTGAAGTTTTTCCCACATAAGTTCTTATAAACGACTTGGGAAGTAATAAACGAAGCCACTAAAACTGGGTTTAAGTTTCTTGAAGTTTTTCCCACATAAGTTCTTATAAGCTATTTAGGAACCTATTAATGATTCTTCTCTCAAGAATCAATATTCCTTCTGTGTCATTCACTTACTGGCAGTTGTCATTTGTTTGATGTCCTTCTGAAAAGAGCACACATTCTTTTGGGGTACTTTTAATATAAAAATGCTGGTGCGCTGCTTTTGAGCATATTAAATGATTCCATGTGTATTATCAAGCTATTGTAGTAGCATAAAATGAGGGTGTGGCTCTAACTTGTTCTAAAATTATTATGTGAGTACATAAAATGGCATTTAAAGGGCCTAAGAGACAAACACCAGAAATGGAAGGCAATGAGAAGGAAAGGCTCCTTGAGGAAATGTTCGCATCTTGGGAAACTGTTGGGGAGTCTCCCTAGAAGCAATGGATAGATGTACTTCCAGATCTCAAATATCAAACATTCAAAGAAAATGATTGAGCTTAATGAGAGCCTTGTCTAGAAAAGAAAAAAAACAATGTAAATAAATGTCAATGTCAAGTTTATATGTATCCAGGGATAGATGTTTTCACACTAAATACTGACTTTCTGAAAGGAGATGTCTAAGTCCGATAGCATCAATGGTTGTTATTAAATGGTTCTGGATGGCCTTGAATAGCCAATTTTAGGGTTACATCTAGCCCATAATCATGACTTGAAGATGGTCAGCTCAAGATCTATCCTGCTTTCAATCTCTTGTGTACTGTCTGTATTTCTGTGAATGTGGTGAGAAAATTACTTCTTAAAGAATTCTGTGAACATAGAGATTTTATTCAAGATAAACATGATTTTTTTTTTTTGCAATCATCACGATTGTAATGTCCTTCTTCAACCTGATTTTCCTATCTTGACTGGTATTTGCTATTCTCTTTCTGTAAATTTTATAAAATTAGGAAAACTGCAGTGGTTCTGATTAATCTTGTTCTACCCCATCCTTGGGGGATTTTATTTCTACCCTTTTTTTTATGATTGGGGGAGGAGTGTTTCTTTTTTCCCTTGTATTTGTTTTGATAGGAAACACATTCTTATGAGTGTTTATCTTAAAATCAGATTATGATTTTACAGATTTGAATTCATAATAGCTCCAATACTTAAATAAGTTGCTCAAACTAGTCACTTCACAATATTTCGTTAGCATGCAATAAAATTTAAGTTATATTATTTTACAGGTGTTAAGATAAAATACCTGGAGTAAACAAATGGAACTGCTTGAGGCATAAGCCAGAAAATCAGGTGCAGTTGCTCTGAGGGAGTCGGGTGATCTACACACAGTGATTTACAGCTTATTCTCTCTGTGGTGCCCTGATAGAGTGGCTGGTAGTCTCTGGCTTCAGTTCTTATATATCAGTTTCTTGATCTACACAAAAGAAATATAAAGGATAGTTGCTACTCTCCTCTTAAAGTGGTAAATATAACATGATTTCATACATGTAAGCCCTTCACCCAGAAGATCTATTTACTGATGGTTCTAGTGAAAACAGTGGCAGTTTGCAGCAGCTGCAGTTTTGTTTCCTTATAATCTCACAAAGTTGACAGAATATTTGCGAAACCAGAGGCCAATTCTATTTAAATTCTCAAAGAATAGTTATATCATTTTATGTTTGATGTTGTATAATATGACATTTTGATATGAGTACTCACATGATTTATCTTCAGTAATCAAGGTAGTGAAGAGAGAACATCTGAATGGAGGTTGGCAAGACAAGCAGAGTTTATATGAAATTACTCAGTTTTTCAGAGGAAACAAAGGTCTGAGGACCAGGTCATACAGCGATAGATAAAAGTTGGCCTGTAACTTTAGATTTAATTCTAATGGAAATCTCTAAGAAAAGTGTGTAGACAGCCAGACAGAGGCTCAGTACCATGATGAGGCTAACTTGGGGGTAGCTTGAGTTATAATGGAAGTTTTGATGGTTACACTGTATATGTCTCTAAGCACCCAATTCATCTCCTGTTTATCAAAATGAGAAACACTGAAGTAGTTGAGGGCTTAACAGTGAATTTCAGACCTGGCACAGCAGACTAATTCTAAGGTGTTATTGAAAGCCTTCTTTTGAGACTTGGTTGAGACTTGGCCCTGTCCTCTCCTACAAAGACACAAAATATCCACCAGCAGAAGTCTGAACAATGTGAATGAACAAGTGGGAATGGCCATATGGAAAAATAAGAAACCTTAGATTTTCAAGAACATTCAACTAGGTTAGGATTATCTGCACAGATGCATTGATATGTGTGGATACTGTCTTCTTCACTGCCCAAGTGATCTATACCAGTCATGATTCCTGGGAACATTGTCTCTCTCCCCAAGCCTTACTCTTCTGCAGTTTCATAAGGCCTACTTGGTTTAATTATTTGCCTTTCTATTATCCAAGCCTAATAAGGAAATCAGTCAGCTGTGGGTTGGGTTAAGGAGCTAGTAGTGTGGGAGAACATTCCTCCAAAGGCTTTTTGATCTTTAAGAGGCTAAAAGTGGCCCAAATTCCCTGGTTTTATGCAAAAATATCTTTTGTATGTGTCATTTAAACAGACTGTTTTCCTTTCCATAAATGCAATTGTTGTCTCTTGGCGGTTTTATAAGAAACAAAATGCAGGCCATCCTAAAGTCAGACAGAAGAGGAAAGCATATGACTTAATTTTCTCATCTCCCTACTTATCTTTCTTATTTATAGATGTCTGTCTCCAGGAGGCACATATTTTAAGGAAAAGACAATATGTTCCTAGGTAATTTATGCCTAGGTTTGACTCTGTACCAAACCAATTGTGCTACCTTGGACAAGCCATTTCACAGTGTTGGGTCTCAATTTCCTACCATCGATGAAATCTCAGATTAGCTTAAGTTGGTATCATACTAACTACTTGGTTCCTCCAGCTCCTTTATATCTTTGTTTCAGTCAATGACCCAAACTGACTTAAGCTATATATATTATATATCCTCAGTGATATATAATATATATATATATTATATACAATATATTATATATAAAATATCAATACATTATAATACTATCATAATAAATAATAATAATATAATAATAAAGTTCTGCATTATTAGCTATGACCATTAACTTCGGAACTGGGGAATGGTTTGGTAGGTGTATGGAACAAATAAGAAGATGTAGACATAAGAAGTCAATTTAGAGTTTTGTGATGGTCTTGTAACAAAAGAATATGAGAAAGAAATAGGAGTGGGGTAAGGGAGAAATCTTTGTCTCTTGTTGTCTTTTGAGAAGGAAGTTTCTTTTGAAGGGAGACATTTGGCTAATATGAATCAACACCTCTTATTGTTTAATTTTAATTTTCCATTCTTTTTAGTTGGGTGGTTTCTTTTTAAAGATTTGTTTTTAGGGCCCTCCCTGGTGGCACAGCCGGTTATAGCACAGCACTAAGAAGCTAAAACCACTTCAGAATAAGTTTGATCCCCATCCTGGGAGGTGATCCACATGGCAAGACAGACCTCTCCTGACCCGCCCGTTGCTCCCCCTCAGCAGTGTACTTTGTCAGTTGGCCTCTTCTGTCCTCCCTCCCCCGTTTCTGGTGAATCCTCCCACCACCCCTGCACCTCTGGCCTGTACCCCACTTCTGAATGCATAAATAAATACATCTTTAAAAAAAGATTTATTTATTTATTTTAAAGATGTATTTATTTATGCATTCAGAACTGGGTACAGGCCAGACGTGCAGTGGCGGTGAGAGGCTTCAGCATAAAGAAAGTGGGCAGCAGAAGAGGTCAACTGACAAAGTACACTGCTGAGGGGAGCAGTGGGCGGCTCAGGAGAGGTCTGCTGTGCCATGTGGTCACCTCTGGGGCTGGGGATCCAACTCATGCTGAAGTGGCTTTAGCTTCTTAGTGATGTTCTATAACCCGCTGCTCCACCAGGGAGGACCCTGTTTTTACTTCTTTATGCAGACAAAACCTGGGGTCCAGGCCAGAGGTGGGGGTGGGGTGAGAGGATTCATCAGAGATAGAGTAGGGAGCAGAACAGGCAGATCTACTTAAATACATTGCTGAGTGGAGCAAAGGACAAGACAGGAGAGATTTGCTGTGCCATATAGGTTAACACATAAGCCAAGGATCAAACTCATGCTCCAGTGGCTGGTGATTGCCTAATAGTGATGTGACTTTAACCCTTGTGTCACCAGAGTGGTTTCGATGTAATTAGGAAATTGAAAGTTCTTTGTTTTTTATCTCTCATACAGACAAGTCAGGTTTTTAAAATATTTATTTGTTTATTTATTTTCTCAAAAAGGATTAATATGTACCTTTCCAGTGTAAAATGTAATATGTACCTTTCCAGTGTTGTGATAAATAGTAGAAGTATATATGTGACTAAAACTAGATTTCTATTCACAAAAACTTAGAATCTTGGAAGAGAGGGGTGAAATCTACTCAGTCAGTAAATGTGTTGATGTTGTACTAGAAGGACACAGAGGAAGGACACTAGAATTATCGAACAGTCAGGGAGCAAAGCCTGAAGAAAGCCGCAATAGAGGTTTTGAAGATACGTTGGAGATATATTAAAGTAAGTAGTACATAAGAGTAAAGAAGCTGAATTTAGATTGGCTCGGCCTACTGCCAGCAGGTACCACCATTGATTTAAGGCATATAAGACAATTTTGAGCAAAATTTTGACTTTTTTTTTTTACAATGCTGAAAGAATTTGAAAATCTTGTGGGACAGCCAAATGAAAGTTGTCCAGCAAACAGTCATTTTAGGATTTAAACACAACCATGAGTATGCATCTAATTCTTCAGAGACAGAGAGTATATAAATTTAAGGAAAGTAGACCATGGTATGTCTGAAAAATACCCATTTATTTTTATTTTTTATTTTTTTATATTTTTTTATTTATTTTTTATTTTTTTTATTTTTTTTTAAGATTTATTTATTTATTTGTACAGAACTGGGGTACAGGCCAGAGATGCGGAGGGTGAGAGGCCTCACCAGAGACAGAGTGGGGAGCAGAACAGGCAGATAGACGAAGTACACTGCTGAGGGGAGCAGCGGGCAGGTCAGGAGAGGTCTGCCACACCATGTGGTCACCTCCGGGGCAGGCGGGGATCGAACTCATGCAGAAGTGGCTTTAGTTTCTTTGTGCTGCGCTTTAACCCACTGTGCCACCAGGGAGGGCCCGAAAAATACCCATTTTTAAGGTTTGAGATGAAGAAAGTGATGGCAGAGCAAAATAAAAAGTAATAATTGTATACATAGGAGGTATACTGAGAAGATTTGTAACACATACGCCAAGAGAGAGGACACTTCTAGAAGGAGGAGATCAACTGTGTCAGGTGTCACAGATTTAAATTAATGATTGCTAGAAGCCTTTATTAGTTATGTGACTATTATTCTAGCAAGTAGTATGTTAATTCAAGTTTTCTAAAGCAACAGTGGCTTTACTTTAAGAGTATACTGAGTCGATGACATAGACAGGAGCCCTATTCTATACAAACAGCTTTTAGGAGAACAGAAACTACAGAAAAGTGACACTGTCATTTATGGACTATAGTTCAGAAACTAGAATTTTGTTCAGGTTTCAATATAATTCTTACAATCAGGATATCAGGTTGCTTTTTCAGTCATAGCTGTTCTGTCCTCTTTCCTCAGTCTGCTGCCATCAGGCCTACCACTAGACTGTTATCTGTACACCAGCCTATCAGTGCAAGAGTCCAGTTGGTCTGGTTTTTCCCTGTGTTCCTAATTAAATAGGAACTTCACACCATAGACTGAAATTGTACTTCTTTGGACCCCTACCCACTGTAATGTAGTCCTGTAGCCAGGGAACCAGGTAATAAGGTATCCAGAATATGATTAAATCTTTATAGTTAGCTTTCCTCAACAAATTCCAGTGACTGTAAAGGTTCTTCCTGTTTTATACCCTCTTCTTTAGTACCATGGCTATTGGTAATGGAGATATTGACATACCAAGAAGAGTAGTTTTAGTGTAACTGTAGAAATTAGCTAGATCTGGAATTTTAATAGATTGAGAAGTATATGGGAAGTGAGTTAGTGGAGACAGGAAATATAGATGAGTCTTTGTCTGGAAGAGAGTGCCATAAGTAGAACACACATGCTTCTAAGATATTGTCCATTAAGCTCAGGGATGCTTCTGCCTATTTGTATGCCAATAGTAAATTTAGAGAAAAGAGGAGTGTACATGTGCAAGGACAAGATGGTAGATAGAACAGAGTTCCAAAAGATCTGAAAGGCATCCCTGCACATCACTCACTATCATTCACTTAACCCGTATCTATAATCCTCAGTGGATTCCTTTATCCTTGGGAGCCTGGTACTTCTGGGTGTGGGGCATTTCTGAGCAAGAAGTAAGAAGGACTAACAGAAGAGTGAGAATGTTAAAGAAATGGGGAAGTGTCCTGAGAGTGGGCAGCTAGAAAGACCAAAGGGGATAGGAAAAGAGAAGTGGGAAGTTCAGAGACGTGAGGAATCTGTAGGCAGGAGTTTGACCAAATATCCCCAAGAGACAAGTTATGAGACCTTTTGGATATTCTGATGACTGTAACATGGTTTGGTGTTGCATTTATTTTTCTGACTACAAGGAAAGACAAAAGCAGGCATTCGTTATGATGGCTCTCATAACTCACTACCATAGCAGGCAAGTCCCCAGATAATCTAGAGCTTCCTATTTGACATCAATAAATATTTACTACTGTTATATCACCTTAGTGATGATTTTTACCATACATCCTGCTGAATTTCTTGGAACAATCCATTTTAAAAATTTTATTCCAGAAATAATCCCAGAGGATACGCCAATTAGGTCTTAAAAATAGAACCTTTGTTAAAAAGCTATTACATTTTCTCTTCTGGTGTTGGGCTCTGTCATTGATAAATTGCCCCAGGCTCCTATCTTAACATCTTAGGTTAAGATTGTCTCTAGTACATACATACACCAGGAACATTAAGATTTTTTTTTTCATTTAAAAATAGATCCAAAGGCAAACATATTTCAAGAGGATTTCCTACCACAGGGATTTAAAAAACTAACACTGGAGAATGTAGGTGGAAACTGTAGTTTTACATTTACACTCAACAAATGCCATTTCTGCTACTATAACTTTACATTTTCTCCTCCCAACTGAACTATACAGCTTGCTATAAATATGAGTCGAAACGGGCAGAATGTGTAAACATTTAAGACCTGTTTTCCTGCTTTTAGAGCAAAATGGTCATCCTTAAATGCTCTCTTTCCTTTAATGCTTTACCTCCTCTTCTCCACGTCTCTTTCTCTTCCTCTTCCATCCTCTTTTTTCTTTTGTGAGAAGGGAAAATGAAATGAACTTATTTGAAGATGTATTAAAATGTTATGTTTATATTTAAAGTTTCAGTTTCTTAAGTTTCATATTGTGGATTCAAATAACTATGGACTAAGAGCCTGACATCTGCCCTAGTGCTATGAAGTTGCCCTAAATCCTCTTGACAGAATTAAGTTCATCTGTTTCTTAGTTTAATGATACCACTAAATAATAACTAACACTTGCTGAGCACTAGTGGGTGTTATATGCTTTGGATTGAAAAGGGAATGAGCATTGATCCTTTTCCTAGGAGGCCACACTACAGTGGCGAGCACTGGGTAATTGCTAAATTAATGCAAACATTCAGGGAAAATAGTAGTTGGAAAATGAGAAAATGACAGTGAGCAGCGAATAGAAAATTTCTCCCTCTTACTCAAGCTCATGACAGGTAGCTAGCTACAACCTTAACTTCACTCTGTGAAAGGATAGAACAAAATATATTCCCTACTGAAAAAAAAAAAATGTTCCCTAAGGGAAGAACTTTGCCTATAGCTATGAAGCTGATTGATGCTCTTAAAGCCCAAAGAGTCTCTGCTGACAGGACTGCTTGCTATTTCAAAACTGAAAAGGGGTGTGTAAAGGTAAAGATGTGTATGAGAGGTGGAGGTATTGGAAAGGCAGGGACAAAGAAGGGGAGCAGAGAAACATCAGGCAGGGGGATGGAAGAAGAACTTGTGAAAAGGAAGTAATGTTCCTAATTTTTTTCTTAAGAGAATGACTATAGTTAAGGAAGGAAGGACAGGGATTAAATATGATATATTATGGTATGCATTAATTAGGTTAAGCAATACATTGCCGCTATAACAAACCAACACAAAATTTCAAATAATTATTTCTTGTTCCCCTTGTTACAATCCAAGATGGTCATGAGGGAAGAAGGCAACATCGATGCAAAATTTCAGTAATTCAGACTCTTTTATCACATAGTGTGTGGTCTTCAACACTATGTGATAAAGTTCCAAAGTTACAGTAAAATGGGCACAAATACGTGAAAGATTATGCTTAGGGAGGGAGGGTTGTGGCCAGATGTGACATAGGAAACTCTTATTTGCATTCAGAAATTAGTCTCCTGACCCAAAGCTAATTGCACAAGAAACTGGGAAATATAGTCTTCTTATATGTCCAAGACTAAGTTGTCTTGGTGAACATAAGGAATCGTTTTCTCTAATATGCTGTAGTGCCTTCCTCAAGCTAAAACTGTCAGTTACAGAATCCTAAAAGGCATATGAGAGAGCGAGAGGGGTTTTGTCCTTGCTTGACCACAAACCATCTTGCTGGCTGCATTTTGTAGGAGAGTTTGAGTCTGCACACTTATTGTTAACATCTCTCTTGGTGTAGAAGACCACTGCTAAGGTTTCAAAGCGTCTGAGGAAGCCTAATTTGAAGTGCATGGCATACATTGAAGATTTGTTTTTTTTTTTTCCTCTTTCTTATTTTACATATAATTACTGTTAATTCCAGAGGGCAGAGGGAGAGAATTTGACTTTAAAGTACTTTTTAAAAGTATTCCACATGAGTAAGGGAAAATAGAAGATGCAACTGGATATGTGTACGTTTTGAAGGTGATACTTCCTCTTGGCTGTGACTATCAGAGTTGACTCAGCTCATTAAGTAGGCGAGGCAGGTGCTGCGTCTTGCCAAGAGGTCTGATGGTATAAACAGGCAACTTCCCAGTTAGAAGAGCCATCTTCTCGGGTTAAGATTACACCACTACTTGTATGCCAGTTAGAAATTCCAAGAAAGCCCCTGCTACAGGCGATATAATTAAGAGAGACCCATGTTTAAAATGTAAAGTCATAACAATCCAAATGCTACATATTTTGATATTCTCAGTTTGTACAACTATTCTCTTTACATTTTAAATAGCAGTTGCTAAGGCATACCATCAAGGATTACTTCTAGTAAAAATAACAGCTGGCTTTGAAATTAATTTGAAAATTAATATAATCTGTAGCAGGTACATATATCTGAGATGAAGTAATTCCTGGCATCCTTCAACTGATATACTATCTTAAAGTTTAGGGCAAAGCATTTAGCATTCAGGAAAATTACACATAAGATTGTATTTTATGATCTTTTTCCCTGGGAGTGTATGAACAAGCATTACAAACATGCTATGCACCTGTAAGACCCAGCATTATGGTAGGTAACTAGGGAATATCCACTGCGCTAAAAAGAAATCTGCACAATGAATCAGTCCAAGAACAGCTGGTGGAGAAATCAGATGGAGAATCAGAATGATCTGTAGAAGGTATTTGAGTTCACTATAAACATTTTGTAAGCATTGGGTGAAGAAGCTGGGACTCTGGACCCCACAACCAAAGCCCGTTTTTCTTGTTGCAGGCTAGAGAACTGGTTTTCAGAAAACGCACAGCTCTAGGCAAAGAATGACCATTTGTTTATTTATTTATTTATTACCTATTTACTTATTTTTTATGATTTATTTATATTTATTTACTTTTACATCTTTCTTCATTTTGTGCACTTTCTCATCTTGATTGTAATCCCTGTGGACTTCCCACCACCAATTCGTCCGTGTGCCATTTAAGCAATATGAACAGAATGTTGTTCTTTCTGATTTTAGTTGTTTTTCAATCACCCACAAGGCGTCAGTCTTCAGAAGGATTGGCTCTGATTTGATTTTCTTTTCTTTCTTTCTTTTTTTTTTTTAAGATTTTATTTATTTATTCATACAGAACTGGGGTACAAGCCAGAGGTGCAGGAGAAGTGAGAGGCTTCACCCAAGACAGAATGGGGAATAGAGCAGACAGATCAACAAAGTACACTGCTGAGGGGAGCAGCAGGAGGGGGCTGCCATGCCATGTGATTCACCTCTGGGACTGGGGATCAATTTAGTGTTGAAGTGGCTGTGGCCAGCTTACAGTGCTACAGCCTAACCCGTGGTCCTGGCTCTGATTTTCTAAACAGTTTAGCCTCTTCGGTGCTCTGTCTTTACACTGTTAGCAACAAGTGCATCACCAAAGAGGGGAAAGGTATTTCTTTTAGGTATTAAATATGTGCTGAGCAGGAAAGAGCCTTTGCTTATCCCTTAAGGCACAAACTAAAAGCACTGTGGTGAGTTACAAAGAACTTGGCTAAGAAAAACAATGTTTTTGAGGTTTGGAAAAATGGGATGCAAATTTGCTTTTCTTCTTCACCCTGAAATCCACTAGATTTTCCAATCTTACTTTTTTTTTGGGGGGGGGCACTTTGTACTTTAAATTTTTGTGTCATGCATAGTTAAAAAACAAAACAAATGAGCTGAAAGGAATCCCCTTCTATAAACAAAGGAAGAAGCTCAGTGGGCTTGGGCCATGGTGAAAAGGTGGATTGGGGAGGGAAAGGAAAGCATAGGAAAGAAAAACACAAGAACCCAGATTATGGAATGAACTCAGAATTGAAAGGTCAAAAGAAAACCCACAAAGGCCTATTGATGGCAAGGGATCAAAGGTGATAGGGAGTAGGGATGGCGGTACCCCCCTGCCAGGACACATTCCACAGGGGCAGAGAAATTTCACTGCAATTAGGCACCTGCTGCCCAGGAGCAGCACTCAGGAGAGGAGAAGCTTTAAGTGGGACAAGCTTTAAGGAGGGAGCAAAGTGGCTTCTGTGGATTAGAAGCAAGGCTTACTGGCTGCTGGCATTTTAGGCCCAAGTGCCTCTCCGCTTGCCTGCTCTAGTCTGACCTCATTTAAGGCCTCTGGGTCCCTCCAGAGTCAGCTGAAAATCTCTTAATCCCAGGGAACATTAGACAAAGGAAGCTGAGTTCTGTAGTAGCTTCAAGGATTATTCCCCTCTCAGGTGTGTCCCTGTGTTTAAGGCCTGATCCTCCCCTCTTGCTGCTCCCAACTCACTCGAACTGTAAAGCTTTTGCCCAACCTCAGGGGCATCGTTATCATCTGGCTTTCTAGGAGTCTCAAGCAAGGTTAGCTAAAGGGAATTAGTCATGGAATTTAAGCCCACAAAACAACATCGAAACTTCCTCACATGTTCACAGTCTCCAGTCTCCAGGCGGTGACGCTTACACCTGCCGCCAGCACACGAGGTGGCCTCCTAACACACACAGTCTTCAGGGCCTTGGAAACCAGTCCTGTCCTTCAGCTAAAGCTCCACTATGACATTGGTCAAATTGTCACTTTGATCTTCATGCCTGGGTCCCTACGTGGAATGTGCCCACTGTCTACCCTCATCTCCTTGCAGTTGAATTCCAAACAATAGTTGTTTGTTTAAGACTATGAAATAAAAAATAATTTGAAAACTGTGATGTCATTTTTGTGGGTTAGTGGAGTGCAGGGTCCTTGAGTTCATTCTGCGAAAGGTTTAGCCAGTGCTCCCCTTTCAGTGGGAGCTAAAGCCACTTCCGCTGAAGTGTTCGATTCCTGCCTGCCACCGGAGGTGACCACATGGCGTGGCAGACCTCTCCTGACCTGCCCGCTGCTCCCCTCAGCAGTGTACTTCCCCAATCTGTCTGTTCTGCTCCCCGCTCTGTCTATGGTGAAGCCTCTCACCGCCCCTGAGCCTCTGGCCTGTACCCCAGTTCTGTATGCACAAATAAATTT
>NW_004567106.1:3129919-3169333 GCF_000260355.1 Condylura cristata | reverse complement strand
GGCCTTTAATACTGCCCTTTCCTTTCTTTGTTTCTCCCCACCCCCCAAATCATGTCAGGCTTCCTTTCCTTTAGCTCATGGCCCTCTGAAGCCTCCACAGTGTCTGTTCTGATCCGGTACCCTTTCCCCCACACCCAAGCACCTGCCTGAACGTCTTTACCCAGACACTCAGAGGGTTCACTGGACTCAACTGCTCAAAAGATAACACTAATTTCCCCCAGACTCTTCTCTCCTAGTCAATGCCCCATCATGGGGATTTAAAAGAACAATCTGTTTCTCACCTTCCTTCACACTCCTCCAGAAACAACTCACTGACAAATCTTAGTAACTCTAATTTCACATTACACATTGCATGAGAACACGTTCCAGGCTCTTTCTGCTACCTCAGCCCCAGCACCATGATCTTTGCCCTGCACCACTGTCTATAGCTGCAGCCTCTACTCAGTGTCACTTTTCTGTAGAGCTTCTTAAAAACCTTGCAAGGACTTCCATGTACTCAGAGCTAAGTATGAAGTCCCTCAAGTTCTGCAGAGTACACATCAAGGGCCCCAGGCCCTTCAAATTCCATCCTTACTTTGCAATTCCACAGTTAGAACGGCCTCTCAGTGACTTCTCATGCACACCCAGGCAGACTTCTCTCTAGTCCTGTTCATCCTTCTGCCAAGTTATGCACATTTACAAGCTCATTTTGCTCTTCACAAATATTCTGAAAAGTAAAAAAAAAAAAATCTCCATTTTACAGGTAAGAAAATTGAAACTTCTGAGGGATTAAGTTGCTAGCTTAAAAATCACAACAGTGACAGTCTGTTCTCCAGCCCTGCTTCATCCATTGCCTATGTTTTTTTAGTGACATCTACCCTGAATGCCTGAGAGTTCTAATCAAATCTCCCTAAAAGACATTCTTCCCTGTAGCTTGTCAACAGTATAGGCTTACCAATCTTTGCTGTCTCATGAATGATTCCAACTCTGTCTTGTTCACTTTCTTCACTCCCTCCCTCTGCTGTGGACCTTTCCCCAGAACTTTCACCTTCTACTCATTGCTTATTCCTGCTGTAGTCTCAGAGGAGCAATAGTTTTCAAGGGCCACCCAGAAGTTGGACATGGGAAAACAGGTTAGGTCGAAGCGAGCTTGTGGGAGAACAGCCAGTGCTGGAAGACAGACAGTGCCCAACTTGTAAATGGGTTTGTTTTCTAGAATTTCTTTGGAACAATATCATATGAAACATTTCCCCATAGAGACAATATCATCATTGATGGATAGGGCTTAAGGGTCATTCATGAAGCCCTGTGTAGTGTAAATGTCTAACCGAGATACTACTGTTGTAGAACATCAAATTATTGACCCTTCTCAGCACATCAGCATGAGTCACACAGTATCTGTGGGAAATAGGATTTTGAGTTCCAACTGGGGACACTAAGAACAAT
Source organism: Condylura cristata (assembly GCF_000260355.1). Classification (NCBI taxonomy): domain Eukaryota; kingdom Metazoa; phylum Chordata; class Mammalia; order Eulipotyphla; family Talpidae; genus Condylura; species Condylura cristata. The sequence goes on along the minus strand of NW_004567106.1, from coordinate 3,167,908 downwards.
TTTGTTCACATTATTCACCCCATTTTCTGGACTCTGTGAAAGTTTCCTTATCACTGTCCCTCCCCAGCTGGAATTCAACAGGGTTGTAGTCCCTGATGTTAGAGGGGCCTGAATATTGGAAAGAGGAAAGAGTAAAGGGTTATGTTGATTGCGTGAGATTTCTCCTGGAGTAGGGGTCACCCGGCAAGGGAAGAGACTGTGCTCAGAGTCCAGCCTCCTTGGGGCGGGGGAGAGAAATATTCTGTGATCCATTACAATGACCAGAGCCTACAGAGTATTGACAGAATGTGAGTTATAGAGAGATCACCATCCGGAAGGAACAGCACATTGAGCTACTATTCCCTGTGGTGTGTTGTCAACCTTTTGGAGAGTATTGTTGGAACAAGTGGCTGTGCCAAGTAGAAAAGGTATACAGAATAGGAGTCAGACAGCCCTACTTCTTGCTCTGTTTTCTTAATGAGAGGGCTTTATTATCCTTTCATGTTAAGTGGAAGAAATAATAGTTAGATCCATTCCACATAGTCCTGGTGGATGTGTTTTGGGACATGATGTAAAATGCTCTTTCCTATTCCATGTCATTTTAGTATTAACATTACTTGATAAACCACATTTTCTCCAAAAACTAATATTCAGTGTTCTGTTACAAAGTGACTCAGAAATGCCTTTCAGAATTTTGAGAGACAAAATTGAGAGGGCAGTGATTAGGAGACTGTCTCACAGAGTCCAGAAAATGAGGTGAATAACATGAACAAAAGCTTTCTTGGTACCCCCATTTGGTTGGAACTCAAAATCCTGTTTCCCACAGCTTCTGTGTGATTCATACTGATGTGCTGGTGCGGGTCAATAATTCGAGATTCTACAATGGGAGCATCTGGGTAGGCACCGTTTTCACTGCTGCTTTTATCATGGTCCAGCAGGAGTATTTTAGAACCTTGAAATATTGACCTTATCTAAAGGAAAGTACTACAAACTTCCACCCATGCACTAGTTTCTAGCTCACTTAGCAACAGAGAATTTTCTAAAGATACTTGACTGTAGACACCCTCTTTGTTCTGGCATACTCCCCTTCCATTGACTGGTTTGCTTTGCCAGTTCACTCTTGTTGTCCACAAACATAAATGCCAGGGTTCTGCTTGGCAGTCGGTTTGCCCTTTAGAAGAACCTGACTTTCTATCTCTTCAATTTTTCTTTCATGCTCTTCGGCTGAAAAAGAATCTAGTAAGTAATCATTTTCTTAAATTTTCTAGTAATTAAAGAGATTGCTTTTGCTACAGGAGGAAAAACATTTTGATCCAGTCTTCAAATATAAGAATTTTGAGCTGAGATGTGTTGCCTTCTAAGATCCTGCTTATAGCAAGACACATTAACAACACAAGGAGGGGGCTCCCTAGCTTCCTACCTGATGAACTGTTTTCTCCAAGATTGAAATGTAAACTCCTCTATGATAAGTAAGCATTAACTTGACTAACTCTTTCTAAATGACTGTATTTTCTGTAAAATTCAGCCTACATAATACTTGGCCATTTTAATATGTGTTCATAAACATCTTAATTAATTTACCACATTCTCTCTTTTAAAGTCCCAGATTGCATTGTCTCCTTAGAAAATTGAACTCCTGGCACAAATGATTTTCATGTGGAGAGTCATTAAAAAATAACTTCTAAATAGTTTCTCGAGGACCTTGCCTTTCAGAATTTTGGCACATACCACACCATTACTATATAACTGCCTGGTTGAGATCAGGTGCTGTGATTTTTCCTTTATTTGTCTCTAATAAAATACATCAAAATATTTGATTTTAAAGTATCCCTGCTGTTCGGTGATACAAGCAGAGGTAAAAATTCTGAGCTCACCTCTCTCATTCATATAAGTGGTCCCTTTTTGGTGGAGGAATGTGTGGAAATGCCAAACTCATTAGAATTTAGTTAATCAGACACTCACATTTTATTACTGTGTGGAAATCAATAGAATTGTTAGAAATTCTTGTCGACATGGTTTTAATATAAAACGCTAGAGTTGCCTACTGAGGGGGTAAGTATCTCAGTGCATCCTAGGTCCTCCGGGACTGATAAGTTCCCTTGTGTTTTAAGTCTCTCCAGCCATATTAAACTAAAATAAAAATAAAGCACAAGCTTTTAACTTTCTGAACTATTGATATATTGTAGGAATATGATGTATGTTATAACCAAAATGATGAAAGTGCAACATTCCTACATTTAGAGTTTGAATAAACATTTTTTTTTTTTTAGGAACCTGCAACTAAAATGTGATCCAATTGATCATTATTAGATGAAAAAAGAGATTATTAAATAGATTTGTGTCCAGTAGGACAGCAAAGAAAAATGCTAATCCTTGTAATGCATTCTCGATTGTTAGCTATGTCTTTGTGGGTAAAACAGAGAAACATGAAGTGGGCACTTCTGATTTGAGAATGGCTGGACCCAAATGATGATAATTGGGCTGGGTTGGGTGATGTTGAGTGTTCCAAGGACATATCCTTGGCCCCTGTTGTCCACATTTTAATCAGCTATCTCAGGACATATGTAGGAGGTTAAATATTTGTGTTTGATTCAAAACCACACTAACATATATGAATTTACCATCAGAACTATTCAAAAGTACTCTGAGCATTCACTTCATGGAGACATTATTAGAATTAAGACACACAATTTTTCTATTAGCTGGAGCAGTGGCTACATTAGCCAATTACAGAATATTGTATGAAGGACAACACATTGCAAATAAACTGATTGGGGTAGGTTACTAAAAGGGAGTATGGAATTTTCATTTGTGAAAATATATGTGATGTAACACATTGAATAAGGAAAGAGTATTCTGAGTCCTTGAAACATGCACTTAATTTTAGTGCAACAGCTATTTGATTAGAGAAGGGATAAATAAGACTACATATTTGAGTCCAGCAGTAAACAGTCAGAATGATGAAGACTCAGAGTCATAGAAGACTTAAAAATATATAATTTTTTTAACCTGAAATAGTAAAGAAATAATTATTTGCCATACAGATGGAGAGTCAAGCATAGACGGGACAACCAGAAATATACAAGCATATGAACAGATGCTTTGATACAATGCAATTTCCAACTTTTGGGTGTCTGTGGAAGTGCCATTTTATAGAATGGAACCCATTCTTAAAAAAGTTTTATTCATTTATGCATACAGAACTGGGGTACAGGCCAGAGGTGCAGGGGTGGTGAGAAGATTCACCAGAGACAGAGTGGGGAGCAGAACAGGCCTACTGACAAAGTACACTGCTGAGGGGAACAGCGGGCGCATCAGGATACATCTGCCGCGCCAGATGGATCACCTCCAGGGCGGGGATCGAACTCATGCTGAAGTGGCTTTAGCTTCTTAGTGCTGTGCTTTAACCAGCTGCATCACCAGGGAGGGCCTTGGAACCCATTTTTATTTTTAAAAAATGATATTTGAACTTCCTAATACTTTCCTTATTGATTTGTACTGGGGATTGTTCAACATTTGGTGGAGATGATAGAAATATTTTCTGTACTGTCTAATATGTAGCCACTAGCCACATGTGGTTATTGAGCATTGGAAATTTGGTAGTCTAATTGGGGAATGGATTTTGATTTTACTTAATTTTAATTGAAATACATACATAAGGCTAGTAGTCATAATATTGGAGCATACAGGTCAAGATATCATCTCTCTCCATCATTTCACAGTGCTAACAACTTGAGATTTGGTATTTGTCTCTTCTAGAGTCACATGTTTAAAATCAAATACATTAAAATTAAAACATAGTTACCATATTACTAAATCATGGACTATTATTTTTATAGTCCTTCTAAATATTTCTTAAGTATCACATTCAAATTCTTCTAGTCTTTTCTTATGATATCATGTCTACCCCCAGAGCACTTCTCCCCATTTCTTGCATAATGAAATAACAATTCAGAAATTAAGTTTTATTAATTCCCTCCTGACAACAGTTATGCCCTATGGCTTCATCTCCAGAAACAGTGATTTTTTTAGTAAGTACCTGCATTTGCTACCTCAAACCCTGTATAACCTGATTTGTCTGACATGTCAGTTAATCTCCAATATTTGCAAACAAATCGTCATGCAACTGTACATGATGATTACATTTGGTTTTAACATTTAAAAAAAGTAAATATCTTTTTGGTTTTGAGACAGTTTATTCACAGTTTGATGTAAATATTCATCATCTTTTTATTAGACCTGTTGGTCCAGCAAAATCATTTCACTATTCCCCAATCTCAAGGATAATTTACATCTTTAGTATATTGAGTCTTCCAATTCATGAATATAGTATATTTCTCTATTTAACTTATCCATTTATCTGCAATTTGTTTCATCAGCATTTTGAACTTTTCAGTGTATACTTTACTTTTTGTATTAACAGTGTGTATTTTCTTTGTAGCAATTGGAAATAGGATTTTGTTTTCAATTTTAGTTTCCATATTTTCATTATAAGTATAGAAATGAGATACTTTTTGTGTCTTTATGTTTTATTCTACAACTTTGGAACACTCACTTCTTCTTACAGGATTTTTGTTTGTAGATTACTTGGGACTTTTTTTTTTAAGATTTACTTATGCATACAAAATTGGGGTACGGGCTGGAGGTATAGGGAGTGAGGATTCACCAGAGACAGAGTGGGGAACAGAACAAGCATACTAACAAAGTACACTGCTTAAAGGAGCAGCAGGCAGGTCAGGAGAGGTCTGCTGAGCCATGTGGATCACCTCAAGGGTGGGGGTCAGACACATGTTGAAGTGGCTTTAGCTCTTAGTACTGTGCTTTAACCCGCTTCACACCATGGAGGGCCCAATACTTGAGATATTTTTATATAGGTAATCATGCCATCTGCATAAATCTTTCTTTCTAACTCATTTGCCTGTAAAATATTTCTTTCTAACTCATTTACCTGTTATTTTTCTTGTACAATGGGTAGAAAATCATTGTACTGTGTTGAACAAGAAAGAAGAGACAGCCTTATCTTGTTACTTAGAAAATACTTTTACCATAAAGTGCAATAATAGCTGTTGGATTTGTAAAAACTGTTTATAAAATTAAGGAAGTACAACTTTGCTGACAGTTTTCATAAATAAATGCTAAATTTGGTCTAATGGTTTGCTGAATCAACTGATAGGTCATAAGATTTCTCTTTTTTAGCCTATTGATATGGTAGATTGAATTAATTGATTTGTAAATGTGAAATCAGCATTGCATTACTAGAATTAATTCTATTTAGTTATAATATATAACTTATTTTTGTACATAACTGGAATTCATTTGGTAATAATTTGAGGAATTTTTAAACTTGTGTCCAAAAGAGAGATTGATGCCTAGCTTTCTTTTTATGTACTATCTTCATCTAAGTTGGAGAGCAGAGTAATTCCAGTTTCATAAAATAAATTGGGAAGGATTCTCTGTTGTATATTTTGAAACAATTTTGTAAAATTGCTATTTATTTCTCTTTAAATGTATGGTAGAATTTCCCACTGAAGCCATATGAGCCAAGACATTTTTGGAAGATTTAAAATTTAATTCAATTTCTTTAATGATTATAGAGCTACTCAAATTGTCTTTTTAATCACTTTAGTTGTATGTGGCTTCTGAGAAAATGTTCTACTTTCTGAGTGTTGATTTATGAATAAATAAACTTACCCTTTTTTTTGTCTTTAATCAGCTTTAACTATTGTGTAAGTCAAAGAATGACTCATTACAATTACAATGACCATAACTTTTTAAAAATTTTATTGAGAAGTAAAATTAACACATATCACTTTATAGGTTTGAGGCATGCAGCATGTAGGTTTGTTACTCATATATTGTGAAATTATTATTATAATAGATTCAGCTATCAACCCTCATGTCATATAGATTCAATAAAAAGAAACAACAACCTGACCCTTTTCATGGCTGTATGGCATGTGATGATGTCTCTAATTTCATTCATGATACTCGTAAAATGTGTCTCCTAGTATTTTTATTTTGTCAGTCTGGGCAGAAGTTTTTCAATGCTGTCTTTTATTTGTTTGTTTGTTTTATTGACTCCTTTTTCTTATTTAGTTTTTTTTTATTTGAATCTTTAATCTTTATATACTTTCCTTCTTCTTGCTTGGGTTTTTGTTCTCCTCTTTTTCTATTTCCTTGTGATGGGAAACTAGATTTTCTTCTTTTCTAAGGTAATCATTTATCACTATAAATCTCTTTTATTTCACTGGTTTACAAATGTCGCACATATTTTGATATATTTCTATTTTCATTATATTATATGTAATTTTTTTTTCCTTTGAGGCTCCTTTGACTAATGCACTTTCTAGAAATCTGCTGTTTATCTTCCAAGTGTTTTCAGTTACTCCTGTTGCTTTCCTGTTACTGATTTCAAGTTTCATTCCATCAATGTCAGAAAGCATCTTAAGCATCGTTTGGTTGTGTTCACACTATAAAATAGGTTCTGACTCAAATTTTGGTTCAAATGTTGATACGAATAATAAGGAAAGCACACTAAGAGTATACAAAATCTTTGTTACTCATATGATACAGCTTTCTTGTAAGTGCAGAATAGCTGGCTGTTTTTGTTGTTGTTATTTATTTATTATTTTTTAAATATCGCCCACAATATGTGCAATTTAAATGAATTTTAAATAAGCAGTGAAAAATATAGGGTAAAATGTTCTATATATGCTTATGTAAGTTCATTGGCTTACTGAGTTATTTGGTTCTTTTATATTCTTGCTAAGTTTCAATTTAGTACCAGTGGCAGTTGCTGAACATGGGATGTTGAAGCCTCCGACTCTAATTGATCATTTATTTGTTTTTCTTTACCATAATATCAGTTTTTATTTCATGTAATTAAAAATCTACCGTTTGGTTTATGCACATTTTAGATTTACATGTATTCTGTTGAATTAATCTTTTCATTACATGTAGTTTTTCTTTTTTCTCTAGTAATTGTCCTTACTTTGAGGTATACTTTATCTGAGAGATAGACCTATCTATATGTCAGATTATACGCATCTATCTAATATCAGATTTCTCTTTGCATATTTACATGTTTATGTGTGTGTATATATATATGTGCATATATATATATATATCTATATAAACAACATAGCGTTCAAACGTATATATATATTTGAATGCTATGTTGTTTTTCAACATATTGCATTCAATTTACCCCTGTAGTTAAAATTGAAATACATTTCTTATGTACTCAGCATATGTTTTACTTTTTCTCCCAATCTCAGTCTTTTAATTGGTATATTTCATACATTTGTTTCATCTAATTTATATTTAAGTAATTAGACTATGATACACACCTGTTTTTACTTACTCTGATATTATTTTTTACCTTTCTGAGGTGCAAAATCTTCTATTACTTCCTTTCTGTGTAATGATTTTCCACTACCCATTGTAAGAGTAATTTTGGTATCAACAATTTTTCTTTTATCTAAGAATATTTTGATTTCCTCTTCATTTGGAGACGTTTTTTGCTAGATAGTAATATTCATAGTTGAACATTTTTTTATCTCAGTGATAATCCCTTTATCCTGTCTTCTCTGTTTTCTGATGAGAAATCCCTTGCTATGTGCCCTTGCTATGTGCAATACACATTTATTGAGTACCAGTCAATCACATTAACTGTTTTATATCTCCTCATGCATTTTTTTAAAGATTTATTTATTTATTTGTACAGAACTGGGGTACAGGCCAGAGATGCGGAGGGTGAGAGGCTTCACCAGAGACAGAGTGGGGTACAGAACAGGCAGATTGAGGAGGTACACTGCTGAGGGGAGCAGTGGGTGGGTCAGGAGAGGTCTGCCACACCATGTGGTCACTTCCGGGGCAGGCGGGAATCGAACTCATGTGGAAGTGGCTTAAGCTTCTTTGTGCTGTGCTTTAACCCGCTGCGCCACCAGGGAGGGCCCTCTCTTCATGCATTTTTAACGTACAAAAAAATACTCAGAGACACTGTGATTCAAGGAGAACTCTTAAACTTATAACCCGTAGCTAATTTAATACTTAGACTTATTATTCTCTGGTAAAGGATTTTTGAATTTATGAACAGGAACAGTTTAAATTTGGGTCTGAATAATGTGTACTATATGGTAATTTAGATGTTGAACTAATTATTTTGAGGTATATTTTTGTGCTATCTGGTTAAAAAATCTCCATGAAAATTATCGACTTAATTATGATTACATAGGAAATAGTTCTACTGCTCCTAAAAATAAGCAAGCTGAAAAAGAGCAAGTACCATTTGTAGGAAAATAATCAATAAAATAATTGATTTGCTAATTATGATAATTTATTTGTAAGAAATGATATGTTTCACATTTTTTTCATTTACTTAAGCTGAATTGTTACTTGGGCAAAATTAATGACGTTCCAATGTGGAAAAATATTTTCCCACTCAGCAAGAACTGAGAATATCCTAACATATTTCATAGACAATGGCAAATTCCACCCTCAGCGGAAGAAGAGAACCAAATTTGTTCTATTGGAGACTGTAAAGAGCTCTTTGGGGAAAATAATATTATTTGTGTATTTAATTAGCCTATAAAAAAAGTAAATTACTTCTCCAAATTCACAATGAAGTTGTGAAAATGAAAACACTTCAGTTATTCAGTACTTCTTAGTTCTTTTCACCTTGTGTGTTAAATAATTTTAACTAATTCAAAAGATATTAAGATTAACCACAGAATTAATGTGCAAGAGAATCAGCAGAGTATTTTGTAAGCTCTGATCTAAATAGCTCATAAAAAGATTGTGGGAAAAGAGGAGAAACAATAACTAGAAAAATGTTTGTATACCACACAGGCATGTATTATTATTATGTAAAATTTGTAACACCCACTAACGAAAATAAACATAGGGTACAATATTAAATTAAAGTACATTGCAAAAATTATAGTCACATATAAATAAAAACCAAGACTTATGTCTCCCAAATAGAAAAGCTATTAAAAATCCCAAAGAATGTATGACCTTCCAAGAAGAAATAATGGACATTAAAAAAAAAGATATTGTTTTATTAAGCTATTTTACATTGTTCACAGAGTACCACATATTATTGTCATAATAAAAAATTGACTTCTAGACAAATTAAATTGAGGTATAATTTAGTGTCATAGTACTAACACCCAAGAAATAAAATCTTTATTTACTTTATTTGCTCTTTTTTTCTGACTATATAAGGGTCTTTTATGTTCATTGATCTATTAACTTATCAAATATGTATTGAGTGTCCCAAGTTAGTAGTTCCTGTCTATACTGTGAAAACAAAACAAATACATGGAGGTTAAAATATCTAAATAACTCTTTGTTTATATTTTAAATTATTTTTATTGAGGCAATCTTGCTTTTCGACACTTATATATAAGGGCATATCATCAGGCTTCTACAAATGAATGTTATCACGTTATGCTCAGTATCGAAGTACAAATAATCCTTCACCACTTTCCATTGAACCCTTTCTCCCAGTGCTCTCTGCACCATGCCATTTCCAAATTTGCAGTCAGATATCCAGGATTTGTTACGGTTTTAATTTTATATGTTCCTTTTTTCTTTATTTTCCATATATAAATGTTGACTCAAGAGTCAACATTTAAAAACTGGACAGTTTTTAAAGTCAACTTTAAAAACGACACTACAGTGAAGAAAGTGTTTCACAGAGATGGTGTCCTCAGCATAGGGTACAATGTTACTTTTTTTTTTTTTTTAAGATTTATTTATTCATACAGAACTGGGGTACAGGCCTGAGGCTTCACCAGAAACAGAGTTGGGAGCAGAACCGGCAGATCGCGGAAGTACACTGCTGAGAGGAGCAGCGGGCGGGTCAGGAGAGGTCTGCCACGCCATGTGGTCACCTCCGGGGTAGGCGGGAATTGAACTCATGCTGAAGTGGTTTCAGCTTCTTAATGCAGTGCTTTAACCCGCTTCGCCACCAGGGAGGGCCGGGTACAACGTTACTCTTAAGGGTACTGAGTGATAATTACTAATCACAGTCTTAGGTTCTTAAACTAGAACATCTGGAGCCTGAACTGGCCAGGGAAAACTAAAGATCATTTGTAGCTCCTCACAGCAGTTATAATTTGCAGTTTGATACTGTGACATTATGCCAAACACCTGCCTTTTCCCCACCCAGAGATAGAATTGATACAACAATTTAATGTTCCCACCAACCAAAGACTTAAACACTTTAAGCCTTAGAAATACCTTAGAAACAGGAGCAAGTGCTCCAGAATTGAGCTTTGTACTCAAAAAGCAAAGAGAACAACTCTAAGCTTGTTGTCCCTTCTCCACTATGGCTCTCACCTGATGCTGCTATATCTATTGCTTAGCTACAGCTTAGAAGTTGAGGATGGCCTGAGATTATACAAGGCATTTTAGTTGAGAAGTTAACCTAGGAGAGATGATAACAGTTGATACCCAACACAAAGCCAGGGTTCTTATAGCATTGTCGAAAATTTGAACTCTTAATATCCACTTGGGGCAGCCTTTGGGTGCTCTTCCAACTTGGTTTCTTCTACCCATGCCAAGTTTCTTCCTAGAATCAGTGGCCATTTCCTCTGAACAGGTGCAAAGGCATCAGTTTGTGAAATAAAGCCATTAAAAATACTGAGTAAAAAAGATAGGATTACACTTAACTTTTATAGAAGGGCTGATAAGGCCAATTTATAAGGATAAGAAAAGGAATTTCTCTGTAACAGTACATAAAATCTGAAAATGAAGAAACAAGAACATATTGCAAATATTGAAGTAGAATCAAAAATAACCCTGAGAGAAATCTGAGCCCAGCAGAACTGTGAGGTTTGCCTGAAGAGGATTTTAAGGCAACAAGTATAATAGTGTGTACAGAATTATAAACAACAAAAATATATGATTAAAAATAGGAATAAATAATGCAAAAATGAGATAGTTGTAATTAGAACTACACAAAGAGACTACAACTAAGTTTAAATGCATACTAAAGAGTAGAAGTCCTCAATAGTAGACAAATACAAAAAAAATCACTAGCTTGAAAGTATAGTGGCCAATAATACACAAGTAGAAAACAAGAAAAAAAAAAGGGCATTTTAACAAAGAAAACAATGCAAGAACACTTTGCGATAATCTAAAGAAAAATAGCTGCTGAATTATGGAGGTCCCAGAAAGAGAAAATAGAGAGAAAAGTGTAGATATTTTATTGAAATAAATAATCACTGAGGATTGTGTTAATCTGCTAAATAAATCAGACATTGTGGTCCAAGAGGTCTGATGAGTTACAAACAGAAATACCAGAGAACCATACTTACTCCAAGATACATTTATAATCAAATGGTTGGAATCCAATGACAGGGACAGAGTATTAAGAGTATTAAAAAAAAAAAGTGTCTACCATATAAGGGACTTTTCAGTGGAAATTTTACAGGCAAGTAGGGATAGCAGAGGATACTTAAAGTACTCAAAAAAAAAAAAAAAAAAAAAGGCTGCTGACCCAGAATAACTTGTCTTGCAGTATAATCATACAAGACAGTAGGAACCATAAGAGTTTAAGTGAAAAGCAAGAATTAAAAGAATATATCATCACCAAGTCAACATAAAATGAGTAGTAAAAGGGCTATTCTAAAGCATTAGGAAAATAAATTTAGATGTAACAACTCCTAAACTAGACAGTGTGGAGGATGAGTAGAATAAATATATGAACCATCAAAAGGCATGGGTTTGAAGCTAAATTGTCCAATGTACCACAAAAGTAGTCAATCATATACTACCCTAAGCGGAATCCTCAAACAAAAATCAAAGGAAGTAATAATGCATAAGACAATGAAAATGGAAAAAAAAATGATAAATATAAAGACAAAGTAAAAGTAAAAAAATGGAAATGAGCACTGATGTTTTATTAATCACTTAATATATAAATAGTTTGACTTTACTAACTAAAAAGAATAGAGTGATTAAATATATTTCAAAACAAATTCCAACTTTCTCTTTTTATAGGAAACTCATCTGAACAACATAGATAGACACAGGTTAGAGTTAAAGACAGGAAGATAATTCTACAAGCAAATGACAATAAAAGAAGTCATGAACAATTGTGCTTGTGTTAGATAAAATATATTTCAAATTTAAAAAGATAATAAAAGATGGAGATAGACATTGCATTATGATAAATGATCAAATACAACAAAAAGAAATAACATTTAAGATATATATATCTTAAGCTATATATATATTATATATATGTTTTATACATATATATTATATATATTATATATATGCACAAAGTGATGGAGCACCAAGCTGCAAAAGACAATTATTAATAAAGAGAGATTTAGACAACAAAGCAATAATGGTAATATATTTTAATACTCCACTTATAAGTTTGGACAGATGAATAAGGAATAATAAATAATAACAGAGAAAGTCTTAAAAGAGGAACAAGACCAAATAGACTTATCAAACATCTGTAGAACACTTTTCCCAAAAATTTTTTTCAAGGACATATCTTACATTTTTCAGAGAAGGCCAAGCCAATTGCCAATAAAACCATGAACATTAAATTAGATGAACTAATCTATCTGGCCATAATGCCAGAGAGATAGAAATCAATTACTTTATTAAAAATAGGGATACCTATAAATACATGGAGACTAAATACTATGCTGTACAATATCCCTTGGATTAAAGAAGAAATTGAAGCAGAAATCAAAGAATGCCTTGAGACTAATGAAAAAGAGAACACAAGCTCTCAGAATTTATGAGATGTGGCAGAACAGTCATAAGGGGAGAGAGAATTCAATGGAGCATTAAGCAAGAAAAATCCAAAATAAGCAACTTATTATTATATATAAAGTATTTTAAAAAGAAAAATGAGCAAGACCTAACATTGGTAGAAGGAAGAAAATAAAAATGAGAGAGGATATAAAAAAGAAACCAAAATACCATAGAAAAAGATCAGTGGATCTAAGAATATGTTCTTCAAGAACATGAACAAAATTTATAAACTTTTAAGTAGATTCACAAAGAAAGAGACAAACCATTAATAAACAGAAGTGAAGAGTATATTATAAAAATGCAAGTGATCATATTATAAATATTATATTATAAAAATGCAAAAGATCGTAAGAAATGATTATGTATTGCAGATGTCAAAGGGCATGTAAAGGCTGATGGTGGGGGGAAAAACTGAATAAAGAGTGAGAGTCACATCGCAATCTTAGAAAATGACACGTAAAAGTAATATGTGTGAAAAGCAAATAGATCTTTAGCAGATGTTCTGCTCCCTTGATTATTAATAGATACAAGTTATTAAAAGTCAAAAAATCTGTTTTGAAGAAATTTACTTTATTTTTAACAAAATAACTTTGAACTGTAATAATGCTGATTTCTTAAAAAAATATTGTGCATTTACTTTTCAATGATTATTTAAACTTAATGGTTGATTTAAAGAAAAAAAAAGTTTGACTAGAGAGGTTTCTTTATGATTTGTTGGTTGGTAGTTTTTGAAAATGAGTTTTATATTATCTTGTAAGCAATTTTTAAAATAAGTTTTGGTATGAAATATGAGAAACATAAATTAACAAAGAAATGATGTAAAGAAAATGCATTGGCAGTAATTCACGTTGTGGTCCAGAATGTCATATCTGATTAGGGGTACCTGGTGGGAGGGTAGATGTAGATAGAGTCACCTGAGGCTGCTTATTCTACAACTTGCATATTGTTTACTAAATAAGCACCACTTGCCCAGGGCTCAGAATTCTATTTATAACAAAAATTGTAACATCAAATACTTTCAGCCACTGTGGAGAAAAAAAAAAAAAAAAAAAAGCTTTCAGGTGAACCAGAGAGAAAGTTCACTCTGTATCTGGTAAATTCTCTCACCTCCCCTACTTCTGGCTTGTACCCCAGTTTTGTCTGAATAAATAAATCAAAAAAAAAAAAAAAAAGCTTTCAGGTGAACCAGAGAGAAAGTTCACTTTCTTTTTTTAAACTAATTAACTTGATTGGTTTCCATTCCTGTATTTGCTTCTGAGAAGTAGCTTTACCCCCTCAGATGTGCATCACCACACCCTACTATTCCAGAGCAGCCATGTCCCTTCAGTATGTGATCGGGTCCCCTCCCCACTTTGTCCCTATCCCACTGCCCTTCTAGTGGCCACAACTCTGCAGCCATGTCTAGACTTTGTATTGGTTTAGTTCAGTCCATTTCTTTATTGTGTTTCTCTAATTTCATATATGAGTGAAATTAGCCAGTATTTGTCTTTCTGCCTTGGGTTTATTTCACTTAGCAAAATTCCCTTCCAATTCTGTCCATGTTGTCTTCACAAAGATGAAAAAAGCCCAAGGAATATTTCAGAAGTGTCACTTCATCCCGTCACATATGCAAACCTCACTTACCACCAGAGTCTCAAGAGCACTACACTGTCACATTTACTGCCCACTTCCCTTTGCGCAACCATAAGAATAGCCCTTTTAAAGCAAAAACGTGAAGAAATTGAGGAATTGATCTGTGTAGCTATCATAAGGAAGAATGTTCCATGCAGAGAAAACAGCTTGGACAAAGCCCAAGGATGAACATGTCTGGTGAACAGCAAGAACACAAATATACTAGGGGAAAGTGAGCAACAAGGCATTTGGGCAAGAGGCTAGGTCACAGGGGTAGCTTAGTGGGGAGGTGGCTGTATTTTGTAGAATCTTAGAGTCCATTGTCAGGAGCAAAATGGCTAAAACTTTGCAGTGTTTGAAATAGAGTGATATAATCTGATGCAGGCTTTTGATGATTACACTTGCCTTGTTGAGAATATATTGCAGAGAAGCATGCAGGCAGGGAGAATGGCTAGGACTAATTTTAAAAACTCACTGAATTTTGCATATATTTTGAAGACATAGCCCATAGGATGTGCAATTAGGTTGGAAATGGGGTGTGAGAGAAATAGAAGTGTGATATTGGAAATCTGGTGCAAAATAGAATAATTTGCTAATCTTAACTTCCCTTTACTTCTCTGCTTCACATATTTCTAGTGGTCTTATTTCCTAATCTAGGAATCTACTTAGGTTTTTAAATTTGTTTGTTTGCTTAATGTGGACCTTCCAGCAGTAATTTAATACACTCATCATGTGGTAGGTGCAATAGAAAAGGTGAGCTAATTAATTCTAGTTTCAAAAGATTAACTCTAGTTTCAAAAAAGAGCACATGATGCAATAACATTAGATATTGATTACATTATAGAAGAGATTAGATGCATAAGGAGTCAGAGAAGAGAGCTATTCCTTTGAACTGTGAGGAAAAAGGGAGGCGTATATGGATCTGAGGATTGCCAAATCAAGATGTATTCCAGGTGAGCATCAGCTCCAGGGGAAAATGAGTGCAATTTAACCAGAGAGAACATCTGGGGGAAATGGGGGAAAGGCCAGATGAGTTCTACTTCAGAGTGCTTTGGGCCAAAGAAGCAGCAGAAAAGATTGGAAGTTTGGGTATGAGTGAAAGGCGTTTTAAACTAGAACTACTGGGATAGGAAGGTATCAAAGGCAAGCTGGAAGATTCAGGTGCAGCTCTTCAGAGCACAGTCATGTCAAAATAAATGGTGCATGGAGGGAATGGTCCTCTCATCTGAACTAGAAGCAAAGTGAAAAGGCAAAGCTAGATCAGTTCTTGTGGTGATAACACATACATTTTCTCAGCAGCAGTTTTGGGGAACACATTTTTTTCTCTATTTGCTTGGGCTGTGATTGTGATTTGTGTGGTCTCGGAAACTTGGGAAAGAAAAGAAGATGGTAGATATAAGGCTGATTCCTTTAAGACAGATATTAAAAAGCACAGATAAATTTTATTAAATTTCCATAGATATTCAAAGGTATACAGTGCTTTTCAAAACTCATTTGAGGGAAAGAGCCACAAATAACCACCTGCTCCAGATCTGTTCAGTTCCTACTCTCAAAGCTGAATCGAAATGCAATCTGGCTTCTCTGACTTAAAACTTCTTCCGGTATTTTCCTTAATGGAGCACAGAGGCAAAGGAGGTGAGGAGAAGGTCACTACTTTGAAGGTCTATGAAGCTTAAAATGTTCTGGCTCCAGACTTCAGCTGAACCAATTTTGTTTTCCATGGTGAAGTCTAACCAAACAAAATCTTGGGAATAAGCCCAAAGAGCTTGTATTGAATATTTGAAGTTTAAAAAGCAAAGAAATAGGAAAACTGATTATTTTGGCAAAGAGTACATTATTAGCAAGGTGTTTCTTCACCCTTCCTAGAGTTTTCAGAAATGTTGAAAATAATTAAAAGGCAACACAAATTTGAAAGAAAAGGAATTCCGGGGAGAACTTCTAACCTGACATTTTTCAGAGACCTCTGCTGAACGTTTGGTTAGCACACCTTGAGGGGAGATGGCTTGTTTGCTAATGAATATGAACAGTATTCCTTATGGGCCATACATTTTCCAGCAGGAAATGGATAATCTACTATGACATTTTAGTGGATTGGAACAAGATACATAAATCAAATACAAGTTGCCCTGTTTCTTTTTCAAATGAAAGATAAATGCCTTAATGGATTAGCAATCATGAGATATATAAGTATTTATAATACAGTACTGCTTTATAACACCATCTGCCAAAGAGTGGTATTCAGCCACTGACATGAGAACAGATTTTTTTCCACATTATGCAGGAAGGAAATACAGACTAGTGTTAACGAGCATGCACTTTGTATTTATCCAGTGTAAGTTCTAATGAAATTCTTTAATTGCCTGCCTGTGTAATTTTGATAACATTGCCTAATCCCACTTTCTTCATAAATACAATGGTATAATAATAATCCTACTTGTGCGAGTCATTTTCTTAAAGACATAGTCCATCAAACATGGTAATAAACAGTAAGTGTTCCATCAAATGCCTAACACACATAAGTACTCAATAAACAATAGCTGTTATCATTGCACTACTCAAAATTGGATACACACAACATGAGCATCAAAGTGTCAGAACATCTGAACTCACTGCTTTTTATTTTTTAAGATTTATTTATTTTATTCATACAGGACTGGGGTACAGGCCAGAGATGCGGAGGGTGAGAGGATTCACCAGGGACAGAGTGGGGAGCAGAACAGGCAGATAGACGAAGTACACTGCTGAGGGGAGCAGCGGGCGGGTCAGGAGAGGTCTGCCGCGTCATGTGGATCTCCTCGGGGCAGGGGGGGATCGAACTCATGCTGAAGTGGCTTAAGCTTCTTAGTGCAGTGATTTAACCCGCTGCACCACCAGGGAGGGCCTGAACTCACTGATTTTTAAGGGAGTGCTGATAGATTTCTCTGGTATAAGTAGAGAGGCCTCTGTATTAAAAAGAGGTAAGTGACTGGTCTCTCTCTTCTAGGCTGTGCTGCAGTAACAAACAATTTCCAACTAGCATTGGCTTAAAGCAGCATAATATTTCTTGTTCAAACTTCATGCTCATCATGGGTTAGGAACGCGCAGGCTGTTACAGCCGTCACCATCTCTCATACTCTATCAGTGGTACCTAGAGGGTCTTAAGTCAACGATTATGTTTCCTGGCCTGGAAGTGACCTACACATCCCTTCCATTCACAATTCACTGGAAAGTTGCATGACCTTATCCAGCATCAAAGTTCACAGGACACATATTATCAAGATCCTGCAAAGTAGAAACTGGAAATTTGGTAGACAGCTCTGATAATTACCATGAGGCCAAAGACATAATTGGAAATAAGCTCTTACATTATAGTTGGTAGCCATTGAGGGAATCTTTATTGAGTTACAAAATGCTGAATTAAAATTCATTATAACACTGATGATAAGTTGTACCTCTAAATTCTGGGGAATGCTGGGTGAGCCCTCTATGTTGGTGGTAAATACCACATGCAATGTTGAGTTTCTGGGATGCTTGACCGTATAAACAATGCCATAGATTGAGTTCTTCTGTTAAAGTTGTCCAAAGTCATTTATATTCTCCATGGCCCTTTTCCACCATTCCATGCTAGGTTAAATGGTTTTATCTGTTTTCATCTCACATCTAATGGGTTTAATGTGTTCTAACTGTATGACTCCATTTGGCGCTTTGTATGCTATGGCTGTGAGACGCCATATAAAAAAATATTGTTATTGTTATGATGATGAGTTCAAGCACTGGAGGGGAAATTGTGAAATAACTCGGTACTAGTGCGATCATTATTTTCAGCAAAATGAAGTTTGGCTTCTTATTACACTAGTAAGCCTTGAAGATTAAATGGTATCTACAGCATGTATCTTACAAATGGGCCAAAGAAGTCAAAATAAAATGTTTGATATAGCATTTCATATATTATAAAACAGATGTTTGCTTTTAAGTAGTCTTGATATTTTTTAAAAGTTGACACCCATTATCAGAACAACAAATGAAAAGACCCCACACTAAGTTTTAATTTTACCCATTCCTGCTTCCAATGTGATTGGACAGGGCAGCTATGTTAATTGATTTAACCCTTAATGCTGATTTTTTGCCAATTAGTTGTGAAGTTGAGCAGTAGTTTATTTCGTTGCTTTAGAAATGCATCATCAAGACTGGAGGTGCATAGAGTTCTGGAAAAAGGACTGTTTAGATCCCTTCCCTCATGATGATATGATATTATGTTCCCATTACTTGAATATTCATTATGGTTTCCCACATGTTTTTGGCTACCTCTGTTTCCTGCAACTGTTTACATTATTAAGCTGGTCTGGGTTATAGAAATGTAGCTTGAACTCCATATACAGTTATAGTAGCATGGGGTATTTGCATAGATTTCGTAGGTTCACTTTTCAGTTTAAGAGAATCATAGCAAATTTTTCTAAAAGGATATAAGACAAAGTAGTCAGGGTCTTATTCCTGAAGGGCCTCAAACCACATATAGAAAACATAGGGCTAGTCAGAAGGATTCTCTGGCACAGCAGGAACAGGGCCCTCCCTGAGTCTTGAAGGAGGTAATTTCTGCAGAGAGCACAGTGGCAGTTTCATTCCTTTTGAAGTGGGCAGAGAATAAAGCACTGGAGATTATCTCCTGACACATAAACATGAAAAATTGGAATATAGTGATGGTACTGTGCTTCTAGGACTTACTACAAGGAAACAGGTAGCATGTTGCAAAATAATTTTTAAAGATGAGGTAGTAATGAGTATTTATTGCATACTTATCTGGTAAAACTGTGGTCTAGAAAGAGGGGTGAACAGACTGTTTAGAGGATGAAACCTGATTCTGTCCTGGGCAAGTTCTACTCTAAGACCCCTGCGTTCTACTCAAACTTAGATGACACTCTCCTCTTTGACTCTTACACTTTCACAGAAGCTGTGTAGCCCAATGGAAAAGTGTCAAGATTTGGAGGAAGGCCATATGATGTGAATCCTGGCCTGGCCCCTCTCCTTAGTAATTCTATGATCCTGAGCAACTTCCCCTTTATGTCTCTCATTTTCCCCACTGGTAAAGTAAGGATGATAGTACTTTCCGGTCATATCCTAAGGACTGAATAAATCAAATGTGTAAAACACATATATGTATGGCATGCCATAAAGGTTTGTTGAATGTGTAAAAAGTCCCATATTTTCAAAGCTTTCTATATAACCTTTCAATATAACCTGTTTATATTTAAGAGAGTATAAAGTGAATTTCTGGTGTATGTTCTGATATTGTTGGCATCACTAAATGTGTACATATTCAGGTGTGTACCTTGGGTATTCATCTAAACTCACTTAACTTCCAAATTATTATCTGTAGGAAGAGGGAAAGTTACTTATCTCAGGGATTATAATATGAATATGCACAATAAACATTTGAAAAGTGCTTGTTTTGTAACAAGTGCTTGAGAAATAGATGATTTCCTTCTCTTTTCCTCATCTTTAAATAATCTACACCTGGCTTTTAAGTATCATTACAGTTAAAGTTTGTTTTATCTCTGTTGCTCTTATGAATCTAAAAGGTAGCTAACTTGCCCATGTTTTGGGAAGTGTAGACTTGGAATCAGCCAGTGACCAAGGTCTCTAAAGTAAACACTGTCACAGGGGGCTAAGACAGCAGCTAGCATGCATTGAGTGCTTACTTGAGTGAAATACTGTACTAAGTGATTTGTTCTTTTTCTTAACCCTCATGTCTTTATATAGTGGGTACCACCATTATCCCCATTTGACAAATAATGATACTGAAACATGAATAGTCTGAGGAGATTACTAAGGAAATGTCCATAACTGGTATAGCTTCAGAACTCACACTCAATCACCTCCTAAATTAATTTCTTCAAAAAAAAAAATGGCTATGAGATCAGCAGATCAAAGTTTGCATCTGCTCTAAGTTCTTGTACACATCTGTTTACCTGAGTTCCAAATTCTTTTTGGTGATATAGGGATAAAATGCATTAGTAGGGCCCTCCCTGGCACAGCGGATTAAAGCACAGCACTAAGACTCTAAAGCCACTTCAGCATGAGTTCGAACCGTGCCTGCCCAGAGGTGATCAATATGGTGAGGCAGACCTCTCCTGACCCATCCGCTGCTCCCCTCAGCAGTGTACTTCACTGATCTGCCTGTTCTGCTCCCCACTCTGTCTCTGGTGAATGCTCTCGCCACCCCTGCACCTCTGGCCTGTATCCCAGTTCTGTATGCACAAATAAATAAATCTTTAGAAAAATGCATTAGCAAAGGTTATTGTGAGGATCATATTACATAACAGATATAAAGTATATAGTCCCAGCCTGGTGTACAGTAAGCACCACTAAGAAGTGGTACTCCTCACCTACTCTTATATTGGGACAGCTGCCAGTTGAGAACAATAGTTCACTTGAAGCTTATTGGTTCAGACTCCCAAAAGCAGGCATAAGCAGAAGTTGGAATTAAAAAAACAGTGCTCTCTCCTGGAATCCTTTAGACCATTCCTATAGATACCTGAGTTAGAGGTATCCTTCCCACACAGATCCTTCCCTTGTGAGGGACACAAGGAGACTCAGACTTTGGTCACTAATTAGATTAAGTAAAATCAGAAGATGGGC
Organism: Condylura cristata; assembly: GCF_000260355.1. NCBI lineage: Eukaryota > Metazoa > Chordata > Mammalia > Eulipotyphla > Talpidae > Condylura > Condylura cristata. Next base: position 3,146,914 of record NW_004567106.1, on the reverse strand, counting down.
TCCAAGGTTGATATCAGTTTATGTCCTGGAAACTACTGTGATGTGGATTTGTTTCCATGTTTTTCAGTTTTATTGCCTTATTAAGGCTGATTAAAAGCAACACCTCTATAGTTTTCCTAAGTGGAGATAACTCTAAGACAGCTCAAAGATTTCTCTGATTCTTTCTGTGGAGCCCAAGAGCTGTAGTTCTTTCAAAAGTAATTCTACTCTAAAGCAAATTTCTAGGAGCCTCCATGGTAGGCTAGGGATTAAGTCTTGCACAATCACCTCTATGGCCTGAGTTTGATTCCCAGCCTGGGAGCTGACCCACAAGGTGCTACAGAACCCTCTTGTCTCACTGCTATTCACCTTAGGAGTATAATTCAGTTAATCTGCCTCTTCTGCTCCCCTCTCTGTCACTGGTAAATCCTTTCATCCCTTCACCCCTCACACATCTGGCCTATACTCTAGTTCTTATATACAAAATAAGTAAATAAATAAAACTAATTTCTACCCTCAAGTCAATAGAGATTTGTGTGTTTAAGGTTGAGAATATGGTAGCTCTTTGAAAGACACACATTTGTCTCTAAAATTATGACCTTAAAAATTAATTTTTCATTTATTTTCCACACACAACAAGCTTTTGATGCATTAGATCTTGATACAGAGCTTAGATAGCAGAGAAAAGGCTACATAAACAATTTATTTAAAATCTCAGCATCAGGAATGTTGGAATAAATACAATTTTGCCTTGGAAGTACATTGTTTTGGAACAAGGACATTTAGATGTTAAATGACTTCTAAATTTGTACAACCTGGTCAAAACTTTCCCCTGAATTTCTGGCTTGCACAGCTAATGGCCTACTGACAGCTCTGCTTGACTATCTCCTCAACACCTCAAAAAGCATGTCCAAAAAATGATTTGCCTTGTGACTCTACCCAAACATGTTCATGCAACTCACTCAGATCACATGGCCAGGCCATCTGATCACATGCTCTCAAACTCAACCTAGAATCATAGGCGTCTCCTTTGTCCTTCCCTCCCCTGCTGCCTTTTCTATGTAATTTACAAACAAGTCCTCTCATTCTATCACTAGAGAGCTCTCAGACACATTCACTTTTCCCAAACTCAATAGGCAAGCCCAGGCCACCATACTCTCTTCCGACTTATTTATATCTTCTAAACTCTCCTCATGTCATTCTTTGATTAACAACAAGAAAATAATTTCTTGTCACTACCTAAAGCTCCAGGAGCTTCCATCAGACTCAATAAGATCTAATGTCGCAACTGTAGCCTGTACATCTCTGCATTCTCTTTCCTCACCTCTCCATCTTCATCTACAAACTCTCTTTTCCGGTCACAGTGGCTGTATTTTTTTTTTCCAGAACTTTACATCTGTTCATGCTCTCTGGAGTCATCCTTTCTCCACTAGTAATAATGATAGTTCATTTTAAGTCTCAACATAAGAATTATTAAATCAGTTTGGTCTTATCTACACATCCTAGTCCTTAGAATAGGCCTTTGCTAATACCCAACTCTACCTACATTAATATTCTCTTTTCAGTTTGTTTTAAATAATTTTATAAATTTTACCACACTTCAAGTATTTATATAAATTTCTTTATTACTTCTTAGTACCTGTCTCAGAAATCAGAATGTAAATTGCATGAGAAGTTATACCTAGGGTCTAAGAACATTTTGTTTCCTAATATGTAACTAGATCATGTATACCAGATCTTGACACAGGGATGAATTATCAACTGTTATATGTCAAATAAATCCATGGACCGCTGAATTACTTAAAATGATATAAACAACAATAATGCAAGTATCTTTAACTGTTAGAAATCATTACTTTAACAACTTTGTATTGAGTGACAGCATGGATAATGGAGTCCAGCATATGAAAGAGCTTGCTCTTAGAAAAACGAAGTCTTTAAAAAGCATTTCTTCCCTATTTATAAAATGAAAGTGTTAATGCTCTCTGTCTTATTTTGAAAAGTCCAACAAGCTAATGCAAATAAAAACCATAGTTTATAATCATTACAGGTTTAAGAAAGGATATTTGACATTTTCATTTTGTAAAAGCAGTAAAAGCACTGACCAACACATTTTCTTGTCCCCAGAAGAAATACAGACAATTAGAAAATTAGTGTTGTTATAGAGAATATACTGGTAATGTGTGCTGTTCGAATATTGTTGGCATCAAGTTTAGATTTTTATTTTCATCTTATTGCATCAGGTACTTAAAATATTTTCACATTGTAGCTTGCTTCAAATTTGGATCTCAATTTTATTATATAAATTTTGTTTTATTTTATTTTTTCTTGCATATATAATATAATTTTATCTTATTGTTATGTTTTTGCAAGTTCTATTTATATAATGAAGACTCTCCTTGCCTCATAAAGTCCCCTTGGAAGGCCTTTGTGCTCATCTCTTACTTATTTTCCAGGTCCAAGATGTCATCTGGGGCCTTCCTTGCTTGCACTCTTGGTTAATCTTTATTTGTATGCCATATTTTCTTCTTCTTTTATTTACTTCCATGCTTTACTGGAGCCAAGTTCAAGAAAAGTACTTAATGGGCTCTCCCTAGTGGCATAGCAGGCTAATGCACAGCACTATAAAACTAGCTGCAGCCGCTTCAGGACTAGTTTGATCCCAGCCAGGAAGGTGACCCACATGGTTGGCAGACCTCTCCTGTCCTGCCCGCTGCTCCCATCAGCAGTGCATTTCATCAGTCCGCCTGTTGTGCTATCTGCTCTGTCTCGGTGAATCCTCTCACCACCCCAGCATCTCTGGCCTGTACCCCGGTTCTGTATGCATGAGTAAATAAACTTAAAGAAAAAGAAAAGTTCTTAGTAAATTTACTTAACTATTACCATGTTTGACAATGTCATGACTGACTTATCACTTGACTGGATATGTAATCCTAGGGTTAATCATTTAGGTTTGGATACTGAAAGTAATTTCTACTTCCTTCTATCTTTCAGTATAAATTAAAGAAAATTTTGGTATAGTCCAAATTTATTCCTTTCCAGATAGCGTCTTTCTATCCTCATGTTCAACTGCTTAGTGATTCATCCCTCCTTTACCTGCTAGAAAGCTGTTCAGACTTGTTAACCCTCATGTGCTGAACCCTAATATTCATGAGAAGATAACAAGACACATTCGATCTGAAAGCATGCTTTTTTTTTTTTTTTTCGTTCCTCATATAGTTTGTTCAATAATCCCTCCTCAACTTTTGTATCTTACTTTTTTTCTGGGATAATTGCATGCTTTATAAGAACTGCTTCTTCACACTTTCGGAGAAATTATATATTTTAACCTCTCCAAACTTGATGATATCTTTGTTACTTTGTTTTCTGGTTTTCATATTAAATTCTCAATTGTGACAATAATAGTGAAAATCTCAAGTTCTAAGTCTTGTTTGGATTGTGTTTTGGAATTCCAAGCATTCCATTCTTGTCCTCTATTCTGAGATATTTTTATTTTTCCATCATTTCTCTTTTATGTAGTTCTCATATTCTTGGTGATCCTTGGTGGATCGTTCTTATAGAGAAAAAAGATATGGATATCTGGCATTGATTTTGTCTATTGTTAAGAATGTTTTCCACTCTTGTTGGATCTACTTTGAGCGGAAATTCTTTGAAGGTCGAGCCAAGGCTGTTTAACTGACAGGCTTTATAGGAGTAGTCGCAGAATAGATAGGGAGCCAAAGACTGCCTGTGGGTCCTTCAAATGCAGAGAGAAGGAGGGCTTTGCATTGGGGCACTGAAATCCATACTGTAAGCTTATTTTCCCACACAAATTTTAACTTTTCTTGCACAGCTTCTTGAATTTCTTTTTAAAAGAGCCAGTTGATACTTTGTGGTTAAATGCTAGCTACTTGTGCCCTCATTTTATAAAGGTTCTGAGAGATCCAAACTGGATGTGCTGCTGGGTATTAAACAATTCAATCCGTCTGTTTTCAGTCATCATTCCACTCTGTCTCTCTCATAGGTTTTACATAAACTCATATGGGGTGAAATGGACCAAATGGCTTCCACTTTCTCTCAGTCTCCTTGTAGGATATTTTGGATTTCAGTTTTCTCTACCTCTTTTACCATCAGCAAACATGGAACCCTGCCATATATAGATTGGATGAAATATCACATTCAATAGTGATACTCCCTTACAGTCTTCTCACTCATTTGAAGTCTTATGTTTGTCTAAATTCTCTGCTTTCATTTAAATGATTTCAGACGAGAGATCAGCACATATGTTCAAAGTCTCCTGAAAAACAGGTTTTTCTCTGTTCACATTTGTAAATGCCTTTAAAACACTCAATATGTATTTCACAAATTTCCCTCCAAAGCCATTACACTAGGTCACCTATCCCTTAAAAACAAACCAAATATTCACAAGATTTGATCATTTTTAAACATATACACTTCTTGGGTTATTGTTTTCATATACACTTCTTGGGTTATTACTGATATTAAATGTTTTTCCTATATTATATTAGTTAATGCTCAAACTAACCTTTCATGAGAATTGCAACCTCATTTTAGATATAACACAAAGTTCAGATAGATAGATGATAGATAGATAGATAGAGAGATAGATAGATAGACAGACAGACAGACCATAGAGATAGAAACTAAGTTAGTAGTACCAAAAGTTGGGATAGGGTAGACTTGAAAGAAATTGCTTAATGGATAGAGAGTTTATCTTGGAGTGATGGAAAAAGTTTAGAACTACATAGGGCTGGTGGTCTCATTGCATCATGAATGTACCAAATGCTCTGAATTGTCTACTTTGAAATATATATATTTTAAAGATTTATTTATTTGTGAATACAGAACTGGGGTACAGGCCAGAGGCTCAGGGGCGGCGAGAGGCTTCACCAGAGACAGAGTGGGGAGCAGAACAGGCAGATAGATGAAGTACACTGCTGAGGGGAGCAGCAGGCGGGTCAGGAGAGGTCTGCCACACCATGTGGTCACCTCCGGGGCAGGCGGGAATCGAACTCATGCGGAAGTGGCTTTAGATTCTCAGTGCTGTGCTTTGACTCGCTGCGCCACCAGGGAGGGCCTGAAATATATTTTTTAAGATTTTATTTATTTATTCATACAGAACTTGGGTACAGGCCAGAGAAACAAGGGTGGTGAGAGGATTCACCAGAGACAGCAGGGAGCAGAACAGGCTGACTAATGAAGTGCACTGCTGAGAGAGCAGCGGGCAGGTCAGGAGAGGTCTGCCAGGCCATGGGCGGGGTTCAAACTCATGCTGAAGTGACGTTAGCTTCTTAGTGCTGCACTTTAACCTGCTGCTGCGCCACCAAGGGAGGGCCCCACTTTGAAATAATTTTAAAGCATTTTTAAATGGTCATATTATGTGAATTTCATTTAAACTGCTATTTTCTTAAAGTTCAAGTTCTTGAAACTTAATACACCTGGACTTGGAATGAACTATCACTTCTTAGTTGGGTGACATTCGGCAAGTTATTTTAATTACCTACCCAAAATGCTAACTTTAATACTTCATGGAAAAGTGTCCTTAAAGTGTGAGACCGGGAGCTCCCTAGTGGTGCAGAGTTTAAGACTCAGTGCTCTCAAGCTATCATCAGCCATTGTGATATGAGTTTGATCCCTGGCCAGGGAGGTGACCCACATGGCACAGCAAACCTCTCCTGACACACCTGCTGTTCCCCTCAGCAGTGTATTGCAGTAGCTCTGCCTGTCCTCCTCCTTACTCTGTATCTGGTGAATCTTCTCACTTCCTGCACTTCTGGCCTACACACCAGTTCTTCTATGCATAAAAAATACCCTCCCCCCCCAAAAAAAAAAACTTTAAAAGAAAAGTGAGGGATGGAAATATGAAAAAAAACTTGGACCCTCAATGGAAGTGGCCATTCCTCTGTAGTGGATATTCTCTCTGATACAAAGGTGCAGCCTGGTGACTTTAGACCATTTATCTCTAGAGACAATGACTTCTACAACAGCATTGCTTTGTAATAGCGGAGTTCTCTAAATAGCTGGAGAAGGACCTTTACTTTGCTATCTGTGTTCTGTTATTCACATGAACTTTGGTTTTATTTGTTCTTCCTATGAGTTCCCCAAATGACGACTGTACTGGAAAAAAATTTTATGAGATAAAAATGCACTATTTTTCCCTCTTCTTGTGAGTGTTTAATTTCTTTTCCGAAAGCCTAATCCAATGAATTATAATGGATGGCCAATATAAATATCATTTATTGAATGAGGCAATAAAGGTAAATCTATTAAATCAACATATTCTCCAATGTCCATTCAGCATGTCTGTGGAGGAGTTGGAAGTCAGAGGAGGCCATTCAGGTTACAGAAAGTGCATGGCCTTTGATGTGAGACAGCTGAGATGGACGTGGATTAGCATCCTAATACTATTTTTTAGCCATGTAACCTTGAGCAAAGCCTTAGCTTTTTTGGTGATAAGAAAAGAATAGGGATAAAAACATCTATTTTCAATAGCTGTTACTTGAGTTACTGTGTTTCTACTGCTTGGTACTCACCAAATAAATGGCAATAAAGACCCTTTCCCCTGTGCACAGCAATGTTCAAGAAAGATGTAAAAAATCGCCATCACACTAACCGGTGGATTTTTGTGAATTACTGTTGTAGGAATATTTACTTAGTCCCTTCTATTATCTCACTTTAGTCCTTCCTTCAAGTCTACTTGGTAGATAATGTTGTACCAAGCCCAATTGTGGGGCATGAGGCTCAGAGAAGTTATGCCTTATCCAAGACGACTTGGCTAGAATGTATGTTGACTAACAACCAAATCCTAAATACCCTTGGCAATAAAACTTGCACACATAACTCCTACCACTCAGTCTTCAACCAGGGTCTGCCTGAGATTGAGTTGTATGTAATCTGTTCAACTAAATCGTGGACCTTATACAATATTAAGCTTTTACCTCCAGTCAGATTTCCAGGCCAGAGAGATGTGGTGGGTCTGCGGCCTTTGCTCTTTTAGAGCAGAAATGGCCCCATTGACTGCTCTACCCTGACAGTGCCTGAGCTGGGGCTGGCAGCCCTGAGAAGACCTGGCACACAGTTGGCATGCACATACAGTGCTTGGTGTGGTAGCGGTTGGGTCAGATAGCCACTGTACAAGTGGATGAAAGTGTGTCAAGAAAAGCCACATGTAATAATCCATTTCTTTCCACAATGATGATGCATCTTCTAGGGTGTGACTGGCACTGATATCCTTGACATTCATTGAAAACACCCTTGGCTGATTGGGTAATTAATTTCCTAAGGTTAGTCATTAACAGGCTTCCTGCTTTCTTCCTCCTTTGATAGGCCCAGCTGTAAGATACAGTAAATTCAAGATATCAGAGGCCAGGCCGCCTCCCCTGCTTGGGCAGCACACGACGCACATCCTGAAGGAAGTCCTCAGATATGACGACAGAGCCATTGGGGAGCTGATCAGCGCAGGCGTGGTGGCCCAGCATGCAACTGAGTGACAAAGGAACAATACTCTTTCTCAGAGTCATAATCTGGACATTTTTTCTGATCCCTTTTCCAAGTTCTGGTGTTTACACCTGGAAAGAACAATTAGAGTAGCTAAGATTTCCTTCCTGGTGTTTCCAGAATGGCTCTGGAATTAATGAAACTAGTACTTTTAAATGTCCCCTACCTTCTATTCTCTACCATTCCCATCCTCCTTCCAAATAATAAATTAATTGTGGATTTATGGGATTTTTCTTTTCCTGGAAAAATACATTCCTTATTCTAATTATGTTAATTGCTTAAATATTTGCCCCTCGCCTCCCCACAGGTCTGAAAAAGAGCAGATCCTTGATGATCCTGCTTTCACATAAAATCCTCATTTAAACTTTTGTTAGGAAGTCAAAGCAATAAGCAAAATGACAGTTTTGGTGATTGATTTTAAACAGAATAACTTAATTTTGAGCTCATGAGCCCTTTGTTAATCTGTAATTTAAACCATGGACTTTGCTGATGTCCATTATAAAATGGATCTCCTTTTACAATGGGAGTAAATGTTTGTTTTAGGTTGTATTTCTCTGATTATTTCATGATGTGTGGTGGAAAATAAATTTCCATTAATGCATTTTGGGCTGTACATATACCTGCATTATGGTGAAAGGAGAGTTTAGTTGCTGCCTTATTTTGAAATAAATGGAAATACATAAGATTTATAAATGAATGTCAAGTGAATGCATATATAAATAATGCTAAGTAGGAAAATTTTCCTTGTAATCTGAGTACCCACTATAGAAGAATATGTCCCTTAGTATACGTATTTGTGTTTAAGAATTCATCAGTGAGTTTGGAGTACAGAAGATATGTGTAGATTGTGGTAACTGATTTATACATAATTCAAGGATGAACTGTCACTCAGACTGTCAATCACTCAAGCCAGATACAAACCAAGGGATCAGAGGATCACTTGGTCACATGTTGATATGACCGCTGCTCATGGCTGCTGGACACACATGTTTTAAAGGCATGTCACTCCTTAACTGCTAGTGAAAGTTAAATTATAGACGTTCATCTTTCAAACTGATTTAGAATTATTTTTCTTTTTATGTTCCTTTTTACTGAAATGATTTGAGCCATTTGTCATGTTGGGAGGCTCAATATGTTTCTAGAATCAAGGATTCAAAATAAACAGGAAATTTGTTTTCTCACAAGACCTGTGGAACTTTTTTAGAACGCCTACTAATTCTTGAAAAAGTTATTGTCCTCTCCATTTTTTCTTTGTGAACATCTTACTCTGAAGAACTGCTACTGTTATTTAGTAAGTTTCATCTTACAGAGTAGTATAATGTCCTCTACGGTATTTTTCCTCCAATAACAAATTCATAGGATTTTTCATTTCAGGCCAGACAGATAATTGAAATTCCTCCATGACCAATACAACAAAAATGGCAAAACACTGGATGAGGGAGAATTGGTAAAACCACATATCTTGAAAACAGACCCATTATTTTTCCTGTTTGCTCAAGTAGAATTGTTGAGATACAAATTACTTAAGCAGTAACTCTATATGTCTAAGTTACTATATATAGGAAGACACTGATCATTCAAAGAGCATCACAAAATGCCTCTAAAACCTTGAAAACAATCAAGATATTAGTGTTTGTTTGCAGCAGAGTCACTACTGAGACTGTCTCCTGTATTATCATGTATGCAACTATCCAATTTTCATCCACATGACTAAAAATCATCCAGGAGAACTTTGAACTGTTTACCACCCAATAGAAAGCATTTACTCTACTGATGTAGTGAGAAAAAAATAATTTAGAGTACATTTCAAGTTCAAATAGATAATTAATACTGAAAGAAACACTGCACTTGCTAAATTTTCCAGCAATATGCCCCAGATCAAGTTATGCTTATAAACAAATGTGCTGTTTTAATTACCAAGGCCTATTATCTTACACATTTACAAAGTTGAACACACTCCTAAGATACCATATGCTCAAGTTCAGTTGGTGTCAAAGCCTGCCTTCTGGCAGGCTTGTGTCTACTGTTGGCCTAAACATTATTTGAAACGTAGTGGGTTAATCATTATGGAACTGAGGGTGTGTCCACAAATAATAGGCTCCCTCGCCTTGATTATTTTCTTAAACTTTTTGCTGCCATGATTTTCTGGTTAATGAAGCATGATATTTTCCAATATGCAATCTCTGATATGCTGAATGTTTACCTAGAAGGAAAGAAATGGACATTGACTAGCTTCATGGGACCATCCCAGTTACTCGGTGTTCTTTTGGCTTTGATTTATCTTCCAGCAATTTCTCAGTTTTGAGTGAGAAAAACAAAGGAAGCCTCACCATGGCAACTTCATACTATGTCTTTGGGCTACTCAACTTGATAGCACCAACCAGAGGGGCATTTTGGATGAAGACATCAGGATCCCTGATGCTTCATCAGGGAAATTCACACCCAATCAGATTTCACCCCAGTTTAATATTTCAACATGAATTTTTTGTCCGATGGTGTTGGCATGTGGTTTACTTTGAAAGCTAGTAGAAGTGCACCTTGTCCAACACTTTCCCACATGACTCATTGTTGCCTTTTACCAATGGGCTTATTCAAATAATGGCTACAACGGATCTGAAGAAGATGCTAAGTAAATAAAACATACAAAGCTGAACAGACTGTCTAATCTTCCATCTTCTGACTGCTCATCATTGATCCCCAGGTGGCAAAGGAGACAAGTGGATAAAAGAGCACAACTCACAACCTCTACACTTTGACCTACACTACTAATTGTCCAACATGCCCGAGATTGTGATCTTCTTGTATTTGCTGTCCTCTGGGAAGCAGTCTGTGGCGGTGAGTCCTTTTAGTAGCTGAGGACCCTGAAACACAATGAGACTGAACAAAAGGTTAGCCTTCATTTTAGTATCAAAGATTTTATAAGGCCAACATCTCAAACATACTTCTTTTCCTTTTTGACCTTGTGGTTTTAACACTAGCACAATCATTGTTTAATAAGGAGAATAAAATGTTTTTTAAAAAATGATACATGTTTCCATTCCAAATAACAGTTGGAGAAAAACAGAAACTCTTTGCAGAGGATACAATATTGAAGTATAGAAGTGTTCTCAACTTAGCAATAAAATTTTATTTTTCTTTCAGTCCTTCTATGGCAATACCAGGATTAGAAGAGTTGTAAATTATGACTCTTGTCAAATGCTTAGGAAGTTTCTCTATATGGAAACACCAAGCTATCTTCTAAGCACGAATGACTGAAGTTTCACACCCTACCAGCTATAGTCAGGACAGCTTTATATGATGGGATTAATGGGTATAAACAATTCCGGCAGACACATCCCCCCAAAGCCAATCAGATGCATACCTTTAAGTATCATTTTAGACAGTAAAATATTACAGGCACATCAATGCAAGTACTTTGAACTCATACATATATTCCACACACACACAAAGAAATTTGAAGGAGTGATAATTAGAATAAATAAATTTAACTAGCAGGAAAGTAGAAGAGAATGAAGGTCCAGGTAAGACAGACCCACGGTCATGTCTGCTCTGGAGTCTCTGGGGAGCCTGCCATGATGGACTCTTCCTAACACAGAGGCGCCAAGAGAAGGGGGCTGGCATGAACTCAAACATAACCCAGAAAACAGATGACACCTATCTCAATATTTTTCTTGCAACATGTTGGGTTAAAGCAACAGTTTAGTCTTCTCCTACTCTCTCCTTAATAAGAGACTACGGTAGGGCGAATGATCAAATAATAGTCCATCAAAGATTTCATGACCTAATTTCCAGAACCAACCTGTGAATATGTTACCTTACATGGCAAAATTGAGTTAATATTACTAATCAGCTGATCTTAAAATAGGGAGCACAACTTAGATTATCCTGGTGGACCTAATTTGAACATAGGGATTTTTCCTTTTAATGTGGAAGATTTTTCCAACCATTGATAACTTTGGAAATGGAAGTAAACAAAGCAATATAGGTATCATTTAAAGGATGGAAAAGGCAAAAAAAAAATCCTTAAAAGTTCTAGAAGAGAAACATCTTTTCTTGATTTTAGCCCTGTGAGACCTCCCTTGAACTCATTCAGTTTTGATTTCCGTAACTATAAGATAATACATTTGTGTTGCTTTAAAACACTACATTTGTGATAATTTGTTATAGTATCAATAGAAGATGAATATGGAGACTATTCTGCTTTTGTTTAGAGGTGGAAAGTGACAGTAAAATCACTACTTTTGCACAGTGACCTACTTACTACCTTTCTTTGTTTCTCTGATCTTTGTAACCCTGAAAGGACCTCTCTTTTTCTATAGTAATTTTTATCTTCCCTGTCTTTTTATCTTTTATCTTTTTCTTCAACCATTCCTCTTCTTCTTCTCCTTGTGTCTGCAGACACACACACACACACACACACACACATTGCCCAAACATTGCTACCAAACTGACTGACCTTCAGAAAAACAGGACTTGCTCAGTAAATTGGAAGATAACTAGTGATGGTTTTGGCCATGACTTCGCCTCTACAAACAATCTGGGATTAATTTCTGGGTGGGGTGGTTCTTAATTAACTGACTGCCCTTTATCCTCTCTTTAAACTCAGGGAAAAAAGTAGAGAAGTGAAGGTGTGTTACAAGTGCTACTCTGCACTGTGGCAGTACCTCAAGCTTCTATGTCCTTATTTCTAAGGAAAACAGTTAAAGAAATAAAATAAAATACACAGTAGCATCTAGACTCAGGCAGCTGGGTCTGACTGGTATGAATATTGAAAAATATTTTCAACAGTGAAAAGAGAGGAACATCGTGATAGTTGGGGGTTCTGCTCCAGCATGTGGGCTTGCCCTTGTTTGAAAAAGGGACAGGTACAGCTGCTCATTACTAGCTTGTCACTAGTCCTTCAGGCCTAATGGTCTCCATAGGGATGGGGTCTCAGCTTCTAGCTGGGTTTACCATTTGTTACACAAAGTGAATGGAACCTTACTGTTTCCCTTTTCGTTCTTCTTTCAACAGGATGAACAACACTTTTGACACATCCCTTCTTTTTCAACACCCCCCTCCTCCACTATTTTCTTTTTTTCTGCACAAGTTAACCACATGACAGTCTGTTCAACTCCTGTTGGTTTCTTTGGCTCCTGACCATAGAGATTGGAGGGACAGTGTTTTCCTGCTCCTCATCCTGTTACCCGCACCCTTTCCTCCTGCCCAGAAATTTCAAACCGGTGCTCAATATGAAGGGAGACAACTCAGTTTCACAAGATACAACCTTGATATCTAGAGGAAAGAAATTAATGTGAACCTGAAACAGGAAAACCTCTTTCTGCCTTTTTACCCCTTTGTGAACTTTAAAGAAGAATTCAGATTTCCATAGCATCTCTTGGGATGGGATATAGCCACACGTGTAGCACACATTCACACTGACAGTCTTGGATTTATATTTTTGCATTTCTACAAAGAACTTCCTGGCTGTTCTTCATAGAACATTGAAATGTAATTCTAAAGGACAGTATTGAATTCAAGAAAATGGTCACATTCATTTTGCAGGTCCTATAAAGAATTTCTCTTTCTGGAGGTAGAAAAGTAAACACGATCTCTCTGTCTAGATTTGTCCTTATCAAAAACCAGCTATATGTCAATGGCATTGCACAGATGGCAGAAAAGGGCAGAAATGCAATGGCCCAAGTCACCTTTGAAAACACAGCACAGTAACTTAGGACATAAGGAATCTTCTTAGCTTTATTTGTAGACCTGAAGTGAAGGGAATTTTTGATGGTACAGCAAGCTAAATTCTCTTATTCTTAAAAGCACAAAAGAGCGGGACATATCAAAAACTAAACTTCTACCACTGGGTCCATGTTTCCTACCTTCTAAGTCCAGGTATTCTTTCCAGCTTCCCTTTTTGTGAAAACTTAGTCACAACATGTAGGCAGTATGTAGGCAGAAGATGCTCAGGAATTACTAAGTGAGTCATGAACTCATGGACCAAAGTATGGATGACAGCAGAATGAGTAGCTCAATGGGTCTCTGTGGGTAAATGTTTCAGGGGAGGCTTATTGGTGGAATATTCTAACTTGAGAGAATTAGCACTTAGTTCCACATTGTGCCCACCTGGGTGGGGGGGCGTTGGGACTGTCTACCAATACACAGAGTTAAAAAGGAAGAGTTTTCAGACCTCCACGTCGGAAATGATGTCTGTATCTTACTTGCTCTCTGAGTCCCTTGTATTTATCTGACCACAACAGTTATTATTATTATACACTGTGTTATAATTATTGGTCACCAGTCACTCACTCCAATTAAGCTATAATAGTCTCGCGGGTATCTTAGTCACTATTGTTTCTCCAGTGATTATGAAGGTGCCTACTCTACAGGAGATGCACAATAAATATCTGTTGAATAGACATTCTCTCACCCAGAAGATTACAGAGAGGTACCCTCCAAGTTATCCTCTGGAAAATAGCTGCTGTTCTCCCTTAGTGATAGTTCAAGAGTGTGTTAGTTTGCTTTGGGTGCTGTAAATTACCATAGACTTGGTGTTTTAAACCAGTAGAGATTTATTCCCTCATAATTCTATAGGTCAGTAATCCAAAATCAGTACCACTGAGCTGAAATAAAAGTATTGGCCTGGACCCAGCATCGTGCTCCCTGTGGAACTTCTAAGAATGAATTCTCTTCCTCACATTTCCTGACAACTAAACTGCACTATTTTTATTCCTTCATTCTTGGTCTTTTCTGTCTTCAAAACCAGTAGCATGATATATTTTCTCTCTGAGTCGGTTTCCTCCTCTTCCATAACATGGCCTTCTGCATATCATCAGTCCCCCTCTGCCTCTGTCTTATAAGAATGACTGTAGTTCCTTAATGGAACAGGGCCAGTATCTCTAGATCCTCTCTTTATCTCAAAATCATTAACAAATCACCTGGAAAGTTTTGGCCATCAGAGGTTGTATTTAGAGCTATCGGGGATTAAAACGTAATATCCATAGAGGAGGCCATTGTCCAGCTTAGTATGGAGATCATGCTTATATTCTGATTTACATCATACATTGCTCACTAAGTCAATACTTGTTATTTGAAACAATTATTTGATATTCTCCTTTCATGTTTCCTTCTTCTAGAAGCAATGACTGAAATTCTATAGTAAAAACTGTTTTCTCCTCCATTTATTTATTCAATTATTTACTTATATCCACATGCATCAATGGATATTTCTTTCATTATATGATCTATAATATGTTATGATCAAAATTTTGCAGCTTAAAGAGACACAGATTTGCCATTTGCGTTCTTAGTTTGATAAAACCCCATCATCTTATGAACACTTCATATATATATATATATATATATATATAATAGTTTATTTTTACATCATTTTGTGCATTTTTTCATCTCAGTTGTAATCCCCGTGGGTTTCCCATCACCAAATCACCCATGTGTCATCACCATAGTCCAGTGCATTTTTCTCCCCCTGCTTCTTTTAATCCCATTCCCCACTCCACCCCCATAAAATGTCTCTGGTATATAGCTGTTCATTATTATTATTATTTTCTCACCTAGTCTGTTATATTCCTGATATGAGTGAAACTATCCACTATTTTTCCTTTTCTTTTTGGCTTATTTCACTAAGCATGGTCTTTTCCAGCTCCATCCATGTTGCTGTAAAAGGCATGTATTTATTTTTTTATGGTTGCTGAGTAATATTCCATTGTGTGTATGTACCACATCTTTTTAATCCAGTCATCTACTCTTGGGCATTTGGGCTGTTTCCATGCCTTTCCAATTGTAAATAAAGCGGCAGTAAGCATGGCGGTGCAGTTATCTTTTTGGATCAGTGTTTTTGTGTCTTTTGGGTAGATACCTAGGAGTGGGATTGCTGGGTCATAGGGAAGCTCCATGTTTAGCAGTTTGAGGAACCTACAAATTGTTTTTCATAATGGTTGTACTAGTTTGCATTCCCACCAGCAGTGCAGGAGAGTTCCTTTTTCTCCACATCCTCGCCATCATTTGTTGTTGCTAGTTGTTTGAAGATGTGCCATTCTCACTGGGGTGAGGTGGTATCTCAATGTGGTTTTAATTTGCATCTCCCTTATTACGAGTGATGTTGAACATTTTTTCAAATGTTTGTTGGCCATCTGCATTTCCTCTTTGGAGAAGTGTCTTTTTAGCTCTTCTGCCCATTTTTTGATGGGTTGTTTATTTATGCTCAGTTTAATCACTTATGAACACTATTTAAATTTCTGTCAATGGAAGCAGTATAAGGGACATGTTGCAGCTAGCCCTGGAATCAATCATTTATCCATAGACACCATAATCCTTTTATTAAAGAATGGAATTTAGAACCAAGATTGGGATACTAAGTGTAGTCATCATTATGGGGGAGCCATCAGTTCTAGGCACACTCACCAGACCAGAGTAAGAAATCCATGAACACTCATGTGCCAAGTGTTATTATTTATTTTTATATCTGCCTATTACCCATCTTTCCACCAGTTGTGCATGTATCATGTAGCTCTCTAGTAAGTGAAACGTTGTTATGATTCTAAAAGCTGGAACTTGGCAAAGTTATACTTTCAACAGTGACTTGCTTTGATCAATAGAATGTGTTAAAAGTGTTGATGTAATGTTTTTTAGCCAACCTTTAATAGAAGCTAGTGAAGTTTTCTTGATTCTCTAATTCAAATCTACAACCGACACTGCAGTCTAGTGAGCGGCTTCAGCTACTGCCATTGAAACTAAAGACCTGCCAAACTAAAACATCACATTAATTGATGATTCTTAATCTGCTGCATTGAGGTTATTTATATCATTGTAAAAGTAAATGTCTAGCACAGATAAGTCTCTCCATAAATATTTGATAAATGTAGTTAGATATATAGGTTGTATGGATTCCTGGCTCATTAAAACAGAGATTATGTGCTCTGGCTTGCTATATTTTCTGTGGAAAGATAGCAGCTTGCTTTTGTTGGAATATCACTAAGACTATCATCTTAATGTTGTTATTTAGTGAGTAGAATATGTTGGATTGTTTTCATGATGTGGTATTTGAAGGTCATTATTCTGATCAAATGCAAATTCCAAGTCACCCACAGATGTCATTTAGGATACTTACGGTGAGATATTGTCATATTTCTGATTTGGAATGAGTTAAGGCTGGGGAAGAGTTTAAGTTTTTGAGTGTTTTCTGTGGCACGCACCTCATACAATGGTCCTTGGTGAGTCTGCTTTGCAACACTGCATTGTCCACATTGTGTCAAAAATCAGTAACTGTAACAGAGGTATGGTATGTAACTTCTGAGGTTAGATTATGGGAAAGTAGGTCTCCCTTTCTGTGAGGGAGCTAATTGTGGTGTAGTGAGTAACCCTACATAAAGGCCCAGAAGATAAGAAAGTTCTGATGAACAACCAGTGAGAAACTGAGGCCTTCCAAGCATTACATGGATAAATAAGTATGGAGGCAGAATCTCTAGACTCATGATAGCCTGGAGATGACTGTTACTTAGCTAATGTCTTTTTTTTTTT
>NW_004567106.1:3111618-3129779 GCF_000260355.1 Condylura cristata | reverse complement strand
TCTTTCTTTCTTTCTTTCTTTCTTTCTTTCTTTCTTTCTTTCTTTCAAGATTTATTTATTTGTGCATACAGAACTGGGGTACAGGCCAGAGGTGCAGGGTGGTGAGAGGATTCACCAGAGACAGAATGGGGAACAGAACAGGCAGATCAACAAGTACACAGCTGAGGGGAGCAGCAGGCGGGTTAGGAGAGGTCTGCTGTGCCATGTGGGTCACCTCCAGGGCAGGGATCGAACTCCACCCAAGTGGCTGCAGCCAGCTTCGGAGTGCTGGCTTTGACCAGCTGTGCCACAAAGAAGGACCAATAAGCCAACATCTTATTGGCATCTCAGCATGGTGTACCTTAGTCATTTTCAGTTTTTGGACCCTTAAAACTGTGTACAGTGATATTTAATGTTTTAATATTATTTTTAATATATTTAGGTTAGCCCCACTTTGGGGAACACTTTTTTTTTCACAGCAGTAGTTACTTAATATATTTTACCATTATATTATAGCCACAATTCATGTACAACTTTCAGATTGACTTCCAATTTTGCAACTTCTATCTACCCTCTCTACTGTTTTTAGTCTGACATACCTATATGGCCTTACATAGAAAGCTTGAATTGGGCAGTATTTCCTGTTGTATCTTAATTTCTTTGTGAGAGTTCTGGCAGAAATCTCAACACTAGTAGTAGGTAAGGGAGGGACACAGGAACTAATTTCTTTTTTAAAGATTTATTTATTTTCACATTCAGAAATGGAGTACAGCCAGAGGTGCTGGGGAGGCGAGAAGATTCACCAGAAACAGAGTTGGGGGGGGCAGAATAGGCAGATTGACGAAGTACACTGCTGAGGGGAGCAGCAAGGGAGACAGGAGAGGTCTGCTGCACCATGTGGATCACCTCCGGGGCTGGGACCCAACTCCCACTGAAGCAAAGTCACCACAGCTCAGCTTATCTTCGCAGTGCAGCCTCCAACCCGTTGCGCCACCAGGGAGGACCCAGGGACTAATATTGACTTATTGAGATATTTCTAGGATACCTCAGAAGACTTCCGCATTTACAGTATGTTTTAGAACCAATATTTCTTGGGGAGGATATACTTTTCCCTCATGGGACATTCGGCAGTGTCTAAAAATAATTTTGGTTCTCATAACTGTGGGCAGTACAAGTGAAGTTTGCTATTGGCATCTACTGAATAAAGTGTTCGGGACCATCCCGATCATGGGTTGATGGGGGGTAGAACAGGCAGGGTCTTAAGGTGGGAGCAGCATTGGCGAGCAGAGATTCCAAAAAGCAGGGGAAAGGGTAGCAGGTACAAGGAAGACACCAGAATCAGAGTTGGGTATAAGTCTTCCTGTTCTGCTCTCAGCAGAAGTTTATTTTATACATTAAAAGCAAGCAGTGGGATGACATCAGCACATGAACTGGGCTGAGAGATCACAATCATCTTTTCTTCTAAGAACAGTTTGGGGTCGTATTGACCTTTAGGTGAGATTATAACATTCATTATTCTTAAAATCAATCTATTAAAGTTAGGACAAGTACATAAATTCATGAAATTTAAGGCTAACATTGCTATGTTTACCACAGTGATGATTGGCTAAAATAAAGTCCCTGTAAGCCTTAAATGTTACTTAATTATCTGCATTCTCACTGAGACATCATAGAGGGTTAGGGTGGAAGCTGGGCTGGAGATGTGAAAGAAGATAAAATGAGGTCGCAGGCCAAGGTGAAGTTGTGAAAGAGGGTAAAGTAAAGTCCAGGACTAGGTTAGGGAAGTTTTCCCATAGATAAATCCCTAAGGAGATAGTAAGATTCCTCATTTGAAGATTAAGCAATAGAAAGCTTAAGTAAGAGAGTAGAATGATAAGATTTGGGTTCTCCTCCAGACAGTAAAAGAACTCTGATTATTTTTAATAACATGTTTGAGTTTACAATTTTTTTTAACATGTTTGAGTTTACAATATTGTTTGTTTTACAATATTGTAATATTGTTTTTGATTTCAAGAGAAATTTCCCATCTTGGGGCAGCACTTGCTTGCCTGAGCCAGGTAGCACCTTATGAGGCTAAGGCAATCCAGTTGAAAACTTATGTTTGCTTACAATATTTTGATTATAATACAAAAAAGGGAGGTTATAACAGGAGCTAGCATGAAATTCTGATTTTTCAGAGCTTTCCCTTTTCTATCTGGAATTTGTCAGTTGGTAGAAGTTGTATAACTTGTGTCATAAAGGCCAGTAATCTTAATGAACAATGCATATGACCATCCCCACAGCAAATAGTTGCTTGAACTAAAATGTCAGTAGTACTGCTGTTGATAAATGCTACTTTAAAGAAGTGGACCCTTGAGCCAGAAGAGTGGGTTCCAGGCTGACTGTGTTTTTATATATTATATAATGTAAGAGAGAATGGAGGTAAGTTATATGATATGATCATAAAACAATTACTATACAAGTTTTTGTTTTAATGGGAATGTGAGACCCTTGTTTTGACTTCTTACAATCTATTTCTAAAGTAGAGGGGGCAAAGTATTTCAGTTAATAGAGGGAACTCATTAGTTTTTTATAGTTGCAGTTATATTTGGGACAAGTCGAATTGCAGGAAAGGTCTTAGTTCTTAAATAGCCAGAGAACTGTAGCATGCCCTAGTGATACTGACCAGACAGCATGTCTCTTCTCCCCATTTTGCTCTGTAGAGGAAGGGACTTTGATGAGATAATATTTGAGATCCTAATTTCAAATTCTTGCTTCTATGATTCTTCCATTTAGGGTCAGGTTATGGATATGGAGAATATCAGACATACAGATAAACAAATGGATAGCTTTTTAAAGGATTCTATATTTTTACATAAAAGAGCTGAGGTGTAGGCTGGAGGAGGTGTGAGGATTCACCAGAGACAGAGTGGGGAGCAGAATAGGCAGATTTACTGATGGGCTATTGTGGTGATAGTGCTGAGACTTCACCCCGAGGCCACCAGGGAGGCTATAATGGAAATTTTGAACAGTGCTTTTCAAAGGAGAAGACAATGAAAATAATTAGAAGTACTCTTTTTGGGTATCTGGTAATCTATAATTATACAGATTTAGAATATTTGTAAAGATAACAAGTATAAAGTGAGATGATCCACACATTCCTTGGCATATATTCCTATCTTTCATACACACACACACACACACACACACACATAATGATGATTTTCACACTCAGATAAGGACAGTTCTCAGTTGCAGCCTCAGCAAAACCCAGCTGACCTCTTGATCAGCCCCTATATTATCCCAAATCCCCGAAAACCTGCACATCTGAGAGACATAAGTTCTTCTCTACAATTCTCTACAAATGGAGCTGTGGGGTTGGTCCTGAGAACATTAAAAGGGGATACAAATGTGCAAAACATCATTCAACACTTGAAATTCTGTTCAATTGTTCTAACAAGGTTAAAGGAGAACCAAAACCTCACCGACAAGCTTCCATTGGAAAAAGCTACCTCACCAAAGGAAATGATATTTCAAAGAATTGAATGGGAGATGAACATTTAAGGGTCACAAGATAGAATATAATCCCGGATGATGAGGTTTTCCTTTCTTTTCTTTTTATTCTTTATTTATTTATTTTTTGACTTACTTGTCAACTCAATAGACCTTAGCCAGTTACACCTAGAAGATATGCAAAGGGAAGGACATCTGGCACCCAAACTTCTGCACTGGTGCACTGATTTAGTCAACCAGTAGGGTGTGACTTGACGCCCAGATCCACCCATTCCTTCCATGTCCATGGTCACTGTTTTGATTCCTGCCTTTCTTGCATCCTCTCTTTATACTCCTCTGTCATTTCTGGCTGTTCTTCCAAATGTAGTTTTAAAAGATACCCATCCAGTGAAACGTATGAACTATCATTATAATCCATTTTGATTCAAACTTACTACTCTTCTACTCTGGAAAAATACAATTGACTTTATTTTGCTGTCAACAACATTTTTAAAATTGTGCAGATAGAGAGGATCACTCAACATCAAAGAACAAAAAATGCAGGTGTGGCCATCCCTGGTGGCGCAGCAGGTTAAAGCACTGAACTAAGAAGTTTAAGCCACTTCCGCATGAGTTTGATCCCCGCCTGCCCCGAGGAGATCCACATGGCGTGGCAGACCTCTCCTGACCCGCCCACTGCTCCCCTCAGCAGTGTACTTCTTTTATCTGCCTGTTCTGCTCCCTACTCTGTCCCTGGTGAATCCTCTCACCCTCTGCATCTCTGGCCTGTACCCCAGTTCTGTATGAATAAATAAATCTTTAAAAAATAATGCAGGTGAAAAGACAAGATGCTTATTTAAAATCAATGTATTGGCCTCTTTGGGGACACAGGATGTAAGTCTCAGCACTATCAAACTATCACAAGCCATTGTGGCATGAGTTCTATCCATGGCCACAGAGGTAACCCATATGGCACAGCAGACCTCTCCTATCTTGTCCACTGCTCCCCTCGGCAGTGTATTTCAATGATTCCCTGGCTTGCTCTCCCCCTCTGTCTCAGGTGAATCCTTTCATGCCCTGCAGCTCTGAGTTACAACCCAATTCTTGTATGAATAAATAAATAAATCTTTTAAATAATAATTAAATAAAATCCATGCAGAAAAACTCATGGGGCTACATAAAAAATGCCAGTGTTCTTGGAGTTCAGTGGACAGACTAAGTACTCATGCATGTTTAAGATAGTAATTATGTCAGTGATAAACTTCATCTTCAAAGAAAATGAAGTTTTATCATTATCTATCAATGGAGGCAAGAATGTTACAGACGCTGGGAAGAAAACTACAGAGGAAGAACAGTCATGACATCTTTGGAACATTGAGAGGAACCAGTGTGGTTAAAGTGATCGCATGATGTGTGAAAAACAGTCACTATATTGGTGATAGATCAGAAGACTAGAGAGGAACAGGTTTCAGAGGATAACTGAAGATCAAAAGTGTATTTTTTTCTTTAGGCACTGGGATGTTTTTTGTAGATTTTCTAATAATAAAATGACTTGCTCAATACTGTCCTGGAAAGACAGTCCTCATAGTTGTGATAGAGTAACCTGGAATGTAGGACTGAGCCAGAGGCACCAAGTGCTAAAACCCAGCAGTGTGTCAGGAAGTCAGGACGTAGCCTTGTATGTTGCTTTAGACATGTTGTCCTTTACATCTATGTTGTTTACCTTAGCCACGTTAGAACTGCCTTGCATGCCTAAGATGTTTTCCCCAGTTTTAGAGCGTGTCTCCTCTTGCTTATACGGGATTGCTTAACTCGGTATTAAGTATCTGTTGATGAGTAAATGTTTTGTTTTGTTTTAAAGATTTATTTATTTATTCATATATCAGCTGGGGTGTAGGAGGTGAGAAGATTCACCAAAGACAGAGTGGGGAACATAACAGGTGGGTCTATTGAAATACACTGCTGAGGGGAGCTACAGGCGAGGCAGGAGAGGTCTGCTGCGCCATGTGGGTCAGCTCGCTGGTCAGGTTTCAAACTAATGCTGCAGTGGTTGCAGATAGCTTCCCAGTGCTAAGACTTAATTTCTTGCCCCACCAGGGTGGCCCCAAATGTTTTTGATACTATTAATCTGTCTTCTAGGGCTTAGTTGCTCTACATACATTATAAGCAAATAACATTGATGGGGCAATTTTGGAAGATTTTGTGATATATAGCCTATTTTCTAAATAACATTCTGTAGAGCAAAGGTACAGGGCCACTTAGGTTAGATATTAATCAACCTCAAGTAATGAAGCCTGAGGCTTGTGTTTGAGATGGAGCAAGAGCCCGAGATGCCATTGCCACACTTTTAGGGCTCTGGAGACTTGCCACTTCATCAAGCTTCAAGATTCAGTCTTTTCTAGAAGATGTTTTTATACAAGGTCATGGTAGTGGTTACAGTTAGCACATGGAGGAAATTGATGCTAAGTTTGAAAAAGTCTGAGGCCATCTGTCTGCCTACTCCATGGAAAGTATCAGCCTCTATTACAGATTTAGGCTGAGCCCATATGCCAACCTGCAAAACTGTGCTCCAGTTAATTATGGGATTCTCCCTGGTCAGTTTAGTCATGGCCAATTAAAGTGGCTGTAGCAATTTCCATGGGCTCTGAATTCTAGGTTGTTTGTTTTACTATTTAACACTTTACTATCCACATGCTTTATTTTCTGAGAGAGATTAGCAGCTTCTTAAGGCTAGAGTTTGTGTCTGACACTTCTTTTATATTATGCTTAAGCACCTGGCACACGATAAGAAAATGAGCTACTGCTCTGTAAATAGTTGCTGCAAAGGTCTGTTGAAAAAGTTCATTCTCTCGGGAACCTGAAAAATCAGCTATTCTGTCCAACTCATTCTTTGGTGTTGAAGATGTGCTTCTGGCTGCAGGCTGAAAGCCTTGAGATCATGCTCGATGACAGGGAGTCCTCTGTTGATTAAAGTTTAAGTGGCGGAAAGAAAAAAATGCAGCTGGAACAGCACCCAGCCCTGTTCCTTTTGCACTGAAGAAGGCATAGCTCATGCACTTAGCCAATTCCTTTAATAGCTCACTTAACTGTCACCTTCCCCACACAGGTGGCAGCCCCAGAACCCTTTCAACATCCACTAGAAATAAACCTGAAATGACAGACCACATAACATCTTTTTGCCGTTTCAAGACCATGGCCAGTTGCATCTTTGGAAAACAGTTCTGTAGAAGTGCAAGGGCAAGACAAGTAACCTTCAGTGGACCATGAAGTAATCTTCTCCGGCACCCATTTCCCCTCCAAAATGGAATCTGTGCTGCTCACGACCATCCCAGCCTCCTTGCAGTGATACTTGCAGAGTGGGCCTGTGACTCAGTTCTGGCACTAGGAAGCAAGAAGTCTGCTGGAAAGCTTGGAGAAAGTTTGCTTTGCTCTTTCTTATTGAACAGGAACAAGAAGTAAAGTATTCCTGGTTGTTGCAGGAAGCCATAATGTGACCAGGAGAAGAAGCAGCTTTGGGATGAATCCATGCCAAGAATAGCATATGAGAGACGGAAAGAACCTAGGTTTTTGACAATCCATCAAGTTGTCAATCATTTTGTGCTGGAAGCCTGCTCTTCTGGATCCAAGCCTATGTCAAACACACATTTATTTATTGTTTCAGCCAATTTGAGTAGCTGTTTTTGTTGTTTGTAGCCACAGTACCTGTGAATATTCTAACTTGACAGAGATGACTTCAGTGAATCCTTGTAGTGAGTTTTGTCAAGCTGACATGAGCTTCCTCTTGTTCTTTCAGGTGAGGAAAGTGCAAATTCAGTGGCGTCAGTAACTTTCCTGAGGTCACAGAGCATGTATGTGTTGGAGCCGTCATTTATACTCAGGAAGTCTGACGCCACAACCCATATTCTTAAACATTATGCTAGAGTCAAGCTGTCTGTCAATTTATTCCATGGAAAAGAACACAGAAGGATAATACTAGGAAATGTAGAGTCTGGGTGTGTTGAAGTTTCTAGGAAGTCTTTTTATCGCTTTAAGGAAAAGTGGATTATGTGTCTGTACCAAGTGGAAGACATAACTAAGTACTTCATGCCACCCATAACTTAAAAGTCTACGTAAGAAAGTGTTTAATTTGGCTTGTTTCCTTGAGGCAGGCTGGAGCTATATTTTAGAAGGACGAAAAACTAACTACTTTCCTAATTCAGAGGTTCCTCTCAAAAAACACAGCTTCAGGTCCACAGAAGGTGGAGCTGGTTTGGAGGACTGGCAAAGCCCTCCGGGGAGGGTTAGCTAGTGTTTGTGCTGAATGAATGTGCGTGCATGCCTCAGGGCGGCCCCACTAGACAACCGCAGCTCATCTCTACAGTTCCCACTGCAAGCAGACACTGGGGACCACGTTGCCTGGAGAGCAGGCAGCTTGGAGAGGTCCCGGATCATCTCACATCCTTGGCTTCTCATCTGCCCTGCAACCTACCCCCCGCCACCCCCCACTGTTTTGAGCAGTAGTACCCTTTCCCAGAAATCTTGTAAAATTCTACTTTTTTTCAATATATGCATAGGATTCCCTGCCTCCTTTTAAAATTAGGGAATGGATGAAATTCAAAAACAATCAAACTTATTGAAAGCAATGTTTTTATTATATATCGGTCAATTCAATCCACTGGAAGCCTCCTTCAAACAAAGGCTATTCTCAAGTAAGTTTCTTCTGAATTTTGACTTGAATAGGAACTTTAAATAATCTTTAAATAAAATGTAATAATTTAGGAAGCACTTCCTAATCATATTTCTTATGTTGTACCCAAATGTGTGTCTGTGTGTGTTTACCAATCTTCATCATTACCTTAGTAATCATTACCTTAGTGCTTTGATAAACATTTGCTGTTGTTGTTGTTGGACTTTATGTACAAATAATTTTGACATATTTTGTGGGCTTTCAATGATGTATCCAGAGCACCAATGTGCTCAGCAAATGGGGTATGTGTATGAGTGATTTTTCTCAGTATGTAAACTTTTTGTTTTTGTTATCACAATCTCAGGCTTAAATATCATCTAAGAAAACACATTTTAAAACAAAAGTGATAGGATAGTCTCAAGAATATTTTCTATGATAGAGCTTTTGGATTTTTCTTTCTTTCTTTTCTTTCTTCCTTTTGAACAGTAACCTTTCTACTCTGAGCACTAAGAATTAATATAGCAGGCCCTCCCTCGTGGTGCAGCAGGTTGAGCACTGCTCTGCAAAGCTAAGTCAAGCTGAGGCTGCTTCAGTGTGAATTCAGTCCCTGCCTGGAGGTGAAACACACGACGAGGAGACATCTCTTCTCGCCCCTGCTCCCCTCAGCAGTGTACTTAGTTGATCTGCCTGGTCTGCCCCCCCCCCACTGTTTCTGGTGAATCCTCTCACCACACTTGTACCTCTGGCCTGTACCCCACTTCTGTATGCATACATAAATAAAATCTTAAAAAATAAAGAATGAATGTAGGAATTACACTTTGAGATTTTCAGTTCTGGGAATGAAATAGTTATTAAACACTTGAGGATTTACTTATATGCTGAATATTCTTTGGTTTTACATTTCTAGAATATGCTCACCACATTGTTCCTGCACATGTAAATTTGAAAATACATAGCAACATGGTAATAAAGTGAGACTTGATAAAGCACTGGAGATCTAAACAAAACTGGTATCCACTGCTTCCCCACATAAGCAATGGCTCTATCGTCTTACAATGTTTTCTCTTATCCCTCTTTTCTGTGCCCTGATATTTCCTTCACTTTCCTAACAAGGGAAATTCTCCTATTTCTCTTTCTTTTCTGGTAGGACGGTAGGACATATATTGTCTTCTTTTATACTTTTTTTCTTCTGTTGCTCCTTTTTTTTTTGAATGGGGCAGAGTGTAGGTTGAGATTAAATTTTAATTCCCAATATTATTTTTTCATAGAGTCCTATTCTTTTTGTGGATGCACCTTGTCTCAAATTTCTCTGAGAATGTTAACCAAAAGCTTTTCCTTAAAACAAAAAAAAATCCCTGTTTCTTAATTCTTTCTTTTTTTTTCTGTTGTCATTTTCCCCTCTGTCATTTTCATCTCTGTCATGTTGCAGTTTTTCTTTAACTGAAAGGTGATCCTTAGTTCTCTTCTCACAGTCAAGGATCAGGCAGTGGTGACCTGCGTGTGATTCCATGTGGGCATGGCTGATTGTCAAATAAACTTGGTAAATATGGGGAACATTGACAAGACATTAAAATATCAGAATGTGGAGTGCTTTGCCCTTGAGTCAGAGCCCATATCAGCTATTCCTGTTTTCACTAGGCAGGTTTTGTCTTGTTTTGTTGAAAAAGAAAGAAAGTCATCTTGCGATCTTTCTCCTGCACAGTAAACGCTTTTGAGAGGGGGCAACTTTCTGTGTGAAGTTATATGAAGGATTGGTATCATAAAGTCAACTGTCACTTATATATGCTTTCACTTACACCTTTTTTTGGTTAGCTCTGTGCTATGTTCTAGAGGGCAGATTGACATGCTTCAAGACTATTGGCCTCACAGTCTACCCAAAACACACACAATGCACACACATGAACACACATGCATACATGGACATACATACACACATGCACACACACACGCGCACACACTTGGTAATAAAATTTTCTCAACCTTGCTTGCTAAATTACCACTCATATAAACACTTTGTACCTTTCAGAAATTTTAGAATTCTGTTGTCTGATGGAGACACCATACATTTTCCGTGTATCATTGTTTTCTGATGCCTTTTAATTTATCTGGCATGCTATGTTAGGAAAAAATATAAAATGTGCATAAATTCAGAGATTATACTATAATTAGTCCTTCATGTTCATAAGTCAACTTCAATAATTATCAATATTTTATGAATATATTATCCATTTCTTTACTTTTTCCCTTGAAATATTCAAAAGCAAACACAGACATCATTTAATTTGACTGAGAAATATTTATGTACACATCTCTAGCTAGGAAATATTTGCATAAAAGAACATCTCTACACCAAACAGCCTGAACCAGAACTCCTTAATACTATACAATATGTAAACATTATTGAAATTATATCACTTATACCAAAAGTGACATTCTATAGTTTGAACTGATTGAACTGAAATTCAGTATGGTTCACGACATATCGTCCAGGGTCACATGCCTTAAATTCATTTTATTCCTTAACAGTTCTTCTTTGTGCATGTGTTTCCATAAATACCTTTAGCAGCTTTATTGTGGTAACAAAGAAAATCTTAGTTAGTCCAACAAAAAGGATAGACACTTTTATTCCTGGCTTTCTTTTTACCTTATTCAAAGTTAGGCATTAGCTCAACCTTTTTATATATGTTTTCTTAACCTAAGACCCAACCTGTTTGTAACTAGACATTTCCATGGCATAAATAAAAAGGCAACAAGGTCAGAGATGGAATTCCAACCAAAATTTTGCTTAGAAGTGATTTAGTACCTTTTTCACTTGCCATTGGTAAAAACAAACCATGAGGTTTAGTAAATGTCAAAGAGGCAGACATGTTCCTCGTTTCACCATAAGAAGGACCAGTCAAAGGCAGTAGGCACATCATATGTGTGATGCTCTTACAAATATAGAACTCTTCATCTTACAGGAAGGGGCACTGAATAATTGGACAATAATAAAATCCACTGCACATGCCTTTGATCAATTAGAGAAACTAGGTCATTTGTTTTGTAGACTATCCCACATTCTGAATTTGGCTGATTACTTCCTCATGTTAGTGTTTATTTATTCTTTTACATCCTAGAGACTGAAATTTAAATCTAGTTCATTGATTGAATTTGTGTTTGCTTTTTAAGCAAGAATAATTTGGAGATAAGCTTCCTATGTACTTCTCACTGCACGACCTCTGAAGTTGCAACATAGTCAACACACTTTCACTAATGCTGACTCTGATAGTAGACTTGGTTGGGGACAGTCTGATCCATTCATTAAAAAGTTCCCCAACTTCTCATCTTATATTTCTAGCATCCATTCACGATAATTGCCTAAATCCATTGTTTCATTAGTGACAGCAAATGATGATCCTTTTATAATTCAAAACATCTTTATTAGGTAAGAATAATTTAAAAAGTTATGACAAAAACTGCCATTTGAATCATAGCTACTGTATTTATTTTATATTTTGGAGTCTGAGCAAAATTTCATTTGAAAAAAAAAATGATTAAAAACAGTTTAGAAATCACTGAGCCAAATAACTTTTTGGGTTCCTTCCAGCTGTAATGGTTTATGATTCAGAGGACTGTTCTGAAACAATGTTTCATGGCAGAACAGAAAAGTGCAGCTGATAGAAGCACTGTTGGGAGTGCACAGAGGCAACCAGATAGATTGTCTTTCTGATCTAGCAGATAATGGATTATGATGATCATGGAAGGTCTCCCAAGCAATTGCTTTTTGTATAGTGCAGTCTTCAGTCTTGGAAGCCATGAAGAATGATGACTATACTAAATGGTGCAAGTATACCTACCTTACCTTGATGAAGTTTGGCATAAAGTGGGGATTACAAAGCACAACAATCATGATTGCTGTCATCCTCTTGCCCCCATCCTCTGCCAGGGGGACCCTGGGATTGTTGGCATAGAAGTACACTATTCCTATGTCTCATGAAAATAAGGTAGTGTCCCATGACCTCTGAAGGATGGAGTCACCCAGAATGAACTGCTTCATATGATCCTACATCCCCATTCTCAGTTAGCTGCATTGAAACCATAACCTGCCACCACTGAGAGACACAATACCACTAAATTTCTCTGCATAGCTGGATGTACTGCTCTGACTTCCCTTGAAATGAGGAGAATTCCCCTCTATCATGTTCATGTTCCATTTTATAACATGAGTAGAAGCACTTCTCTTGGGCACCTAGAGATTTACAGGGATTTTAGAGAAATAGCTGTCTCCAATTGAGTCCACTGACTTGAGGCTTAGGAGAATGGCTCATCTGAGTCACTGCCACTTTCTTGAAAATCAAACCCTTCTTTTCTTGTTTCGATCCAAAGATCCAGGTGGCTCCGTGGCTTGATATGAAAGGGGGCATTGTTGAACCTGTTTTAAAACATGACACTAGTGATAATTCTAGTCATGTCAAATAAAGCAGAATGTTGGAAGATAACCATGTTCTCTTTCCAGATATCAAGTGCAGTTGCATCCTTCTCCATGTGGAAGTTGACATTGGCATCTACCACATAGGGTGGTCCTGGAGAAAGTCAAGATGATTGTTGATAAAATTACTGTTTACTCTGAGGCTTTCAGTCCCACTTTAATGAATGCAGACTGTAAATGGAGCAATTGGGAAGATTAAATGGGGAATCATGTAAAATGGCAGAATCTAAGGCAACTTCAGAGGCCAGAGTAGAAAACAGTGTACATGTAAAAAAAAAAACATGTTAGAAAAGAGGTTCACTTGGTTTGCAAGTAAGTCAACACTCATTATTTGCAAGTAAATCAATTTTCATTATTGTCTACATCTGTGAGAATGGTTTCTTAGACTTTATTTTCAAGTTTCATTTAAAAAAATTTCTTAGAGATGAGATGAGTACACCTCATTAGACTTGGCACAGAAAGGAAGGTGTCTTGTTCTCTGGCTGAGAGAAGATAATCCATCAGGCTGAAAAGTATGAAGGAAAAAATCATTAACTTATAAAGTGTTAAAAATATCAAACACTAAAGTAGAAATTCCTGAACTCTGACCAATATAAATAATTTTACATAAAAACTTTTTTTATCCCTATTTAGAACAGTCAAAATGACCCAGTTGTCCTGTGGAGTAAAGGCGCCTGGTATCTATCATCAACTGATTGGACTTCTTTATGGTCAGGTTAAAAGAAAACCATCTTAACCACCTTAGGCACTTCCTCCTATAAAATTTTATCCTCTGTGAAGGCAATTGCAGAAGGCAATGCCCTATTGTCACTGAAGAATTTATACTATTTGTGACATACCAAGAGCATGCTTACGTGTGTATGTAGAGCTTGCTGAGCTCATGATCAGAACATAAAATAAGGTTCCTTGATGATGCTCATTTTAAGCACATGTGAAATCTGTTACCCACTGAATTCAGGTCAAAGGAAAAGATGCTATAGGTAAACATATACCTATTGTATCCATTTAGTTTCTTAAACAGAACGATAAAGTAATTCATTAATATTTTCCCCCTTTGGTCCAATGTTAAAGAGCAGAAAAAACAGGGGTGTTCTCAATTGTTTTTTATGAGGAAAAACCAGATTCACATTATTTCATCTATTCCAGAATCAACAATTTGCCCTCAGTTATTTCTTGGAATGATTCCCTGTGGCTTGGGGATTTAAAACGTTTAAACCCACATATCTGGGTCCTTTCCCCTACTCCTGGGGTATGTGGTTCAGCCTATTTTCCTTCTGCTTCTTCCTTGCTATCCATGCTTTTGTCTTTGACTCTGGTGACAGTGCTCAGTTCTCCACAGGGAATGGTCTTTACTGTCTACTCTCTGACCCTCTTCCTCTTCTCAGTTGTCCTGCTCAAGTGAAAACTAGAGATTATACTAAAACAATGAGAACTCGGTGCTTCTGACTTAAGTTGGTGTGGTCAGTTTCCAGAGCTTTCACCAGGCTTTCTTTTTTATTAATATGGGTTTATCTACAAGATACTCACATAGTTCATGAACTGCCAGAGGTGAACACCCTCCCCATGTACATTTGGAATCAGAAACGTCAGAACTCTGGTGCTTTGGGGTGTTGACTCCAGTAACCCAACTGCTGCTTAATCTAATAGTCAACTCGTGCGTGACTTTGAAGACCTGGACTGTTTTCAGATGCTGGGCCAGGAATTCCACTGGCCCTTTCATTTTCTTTTATTTGATCCACAGAAAACAGTAGACTAGCGTTCACCAGAATTAAGGCTGCATGTTCATTATGAACTTAGAAAAATATCTGAACCTCTCTGTGTTGGTTTCATCTCTAAAATAAAGATGTCTATTTATCTCATGAGATTATCTTGAGAAGTAGGTGACAACATGCATGTAGAATGCTTAAGCAAAGTAAGGTCTCCTTGAAAGTTAGCTGCTTTAAGAATCTGACTTTAGAATTGAGGTTACCATAGGAAGGTGTGAGAAATGGGAAGAAAAAGGAGAAGGGGACCCAAGAGACAAGAGTGAATCAAGGTTAGGGGTGCTTTGGTGGAGAGTGTGATAGGGAAACATGTATCTGAAGAGGTGTGACTTTATATCTCCAAGTCATATATAGCACTGTAAATGAACATTACCTCAGTAAAATGAAAGAATGTTATCTGTTAGGCATATACTATGGATACTATGTACATGACCTTCTAGAAATTAAAAAGGAAACTGTGTAGGCTATGTTTTACATTTATAGTGCCTTCAAAATGAAAGTGTCTTTAGTAAGTTTTGGAACAAGAAGTATGGTTTCACTTGTGGAATACTGTTGTATAAGCAATTATATTTCTCCTCAGGTTTGTCCTGAAGGTACAGACAAACCTTGTCTCTGAACTTCAAGGGGTGTCCTATTGAAGTGACACCCACCTGGGGGAGCAGGATGCACAAAGCAGAAAGAATGTCCAGTCAATTCAGTTTGTAGGGGTTCAAATAACAGGCCAGTTCTGCGGTGGCAAGTTTGCTCCAGAAAGAGAAATATAATGATCATGGCCATAAAATCAGCTGGGTTTTCCTTTCACATTCCTTTCTCTTATAACACTGGTGAGAAAAAAAAAAAAAAGCTGACTGTCAAAGAATCTCTACAATGATGAGATTTATGTTCAACTTTCCTGACATTTGGTTCTTTTTACAAGGATCAGTCTTAGTCCAAGATGTTTATGCTTGAAGAGTACACTGGAAAGTTTTCCAAGCCAGCAACAGGAAACTTACCTGACTGATCCTCTCTCAGTGGCCAACAAAGCAGAGAAAACACTGGAGCCTTCAGTGGACCACTTAGCTCTCTCTTAGAGTCTGCACTGACAGTAACTCTTTGTAGTTGCCATAAAAATGATATTATAGGCTTCCTGGTTCATCCTTGTTTCTTTGCCTCTGATTCTGGTAAAGGAATGAATGCTTTGGAAATTCTGGAAAGGTGGGCCTTGCTCAGGACTGTGCATTTGAGGTCAGTAGATGACTGAGTCAGTCTGATACCTCTTGGCTTTACTTAGTCCTCATATATTTAGATTTCACCTGCATGTATTTTGTGTTTGATGTTAAGGAAATTTTGTGAAAGGAAT
Organism: Condylura cristata; assembly: GCF_000260355.1. Lineage (NCBI taxonomy): Eukaryota > Metazoa > Chordata > Mammalia > Eulipotyphla > Talpidae > Condylura > Condylura cristata. The sequence goes on along the minus strand of NW_004567106.1, from coordinate 3,114,093 downwards.
TTTTTCCCCTGAAACTTTCAATCAAAAGTCACAGTGATCTGCTGAGAATGGACTCATGGTTGTTGCTATTTAGAAAGAAGGATCATGGCTACCACCTACTGCCTGGTAGAAATGGGCAAGGAGGTGATAGCCCCAAAGAGAAAGAGGAAGGCTGGCATGAGAATTGTCATGTAATCACTGCAGCCTGCATGAGCAGGAGTGGAAATTTGGGGATGGCAGAGAACTGTTGTATGGCAATTGCTCTCTGTTTTATGGTTTGTCGATTAATGTAAACTCTATTTTTCTGCCCCCAAGGGGATCTTTCATCTCACATAATGATTGAGAGTATTATCTTGGTGTGAGTGGGATGCTCTTGGGCGAGGACTCTAGACTGACACACACATCTATCTCTGTCATGTTATCTGACCTCTGTAAACCTTGCTCCTGCATTGTTGCATTGTTGAAGATTAATATGTACTCATTTACAAATTCAATGGACACTAAGTATAAAGCACCTAAAATGACCCCTACCAAATAATTTAATAGAATTAAAGGGTAGGTGACAATGTGACAATGTTGGTAGATGACGATGCTGACAATGTTGGAAGTATAAATAGAAGAGGCAGTGATACAGGTGAGTTTGAACTTTTCCACCATATGATCCAGTGGTCATTCAAGGGTGCCATAGTGGGCGTCTTAGAAACTAAAGCTTTGCTTTCATGCTCCCACAGCCAAAATACATTTCACCAACAGTTTCAACTGCTTTTACTAGAACCACACTTGCAAATAGAAACAATGAGAAAAGCCCGTATTCCTAACACCTGCATCAATTGAGATCCCCAGAGACCTGGTAATGAAGATTTCTTAAGAATCCTGATTAGAGACTGGCCTTGGAGACTTCCTCCTTGAGGGTCCCTGTTCCCCAGTTAGGTCCCCAGCCAGCCTGGCAGGTATTTTTTCATGCCATCATACTGAGGTGAGCTTCAGCCTCAGTGCTCCAAGGCAAGGTATCATTTCTTTTTGTCAATGCCCTAAAGCCAACCTTCATCCTGTGATCGGGGCCTTCTCCCAGAATGACTCATCAACGGATAGTCTGGCCTTGTGCTGACCCCTGACATCTTCCTGAGACAGGGTGAGACCTGCTGGGAGGAAAGGCAATCATTATGTCATTCTGAAGCTGAGGCCACGTAAACACTTCCCTTCACTAATGAATGGGCTCCAAAGGGCAGGCTGGCTTGTCTTGGTTGGCCCTTCTAGGCCAAGGGTGTGGATGAGAATGTCAGCTAATGTTGGTGTTGGGAACATTTAGATATCCATTTCCCGACTTTTCTTAATATAATAAAATGTTAATGCTGTTGTGAAGGGAGCTTCATCTCTTTTTCCATTTAAAAGATTGTACAGAGGCAGAAGATATCAACCCAGTGGTAGTGCAATGTCCATAAAGCATCAGCTTATCCTATGCTCTAAAGGTCTAGGATAATGAAGAGGCATCTGAAAAAAGGTGTGCTAGAAAATTAAGCAAAATGGTAGAACAATTAAGGAAAAAACTGATGGAATTGGGAAGAAAAAGGGCTTGGATTGAAGCTGATTGTGTAGCTTCATTGTTTAAGTCTCTGTTTTCTCCTTGGCGAAATGAGAAGATCAAGGACACCTACCTCCTGGGGCCACACTAGGCACTGTAGATAAAGCTTAAACGGCAAGTGGTTTACTGGCGCAGACCTGGTGCTAGTCCATGTTGGATGTGGCGGGGCCCACTAGTAGGAAGTAAGTGCCAATATCTGGGGACTCTCAGGAGTGAAGGCTGAACTGAGTTGGAATGAACACCTGTATTTAAAGGTGTTCAAATTTAGAGGTGAACTGAGTTGGAATGAACACCTGTATTTAAAGGTGTTCAAATTTAGAGGTGAACTGAGTTGGAATGAACACCTGTATTTAGAGGTGTTCAAAGGGGAATGTGGTTTATGCAGGCGCTAAGGCAGAACGTGAGAGGTATGGATAGGGGATGAAGACAGCTGTGAGAGGTGAAGTCATCAGACAGCGAGTGTTTTAGTGGAGTAGGCTGTGTGGGAAGGTAATGAGGGAAAGAAATGAACTGGGTGAGAATGCTGCTACGTAGACTTGACTATCACATAAGTTAATACCAAAAAGATGCTTGCATATCAATCCAACCTCCCAACCCTGTTGACTAGCCAACTCTTACAACTGTTAAACCTAAAAGGCAAGAGGACTTAGGGATACCCATGTCAGTGCGCAGTGGGCATTTCAACATATGCCAGACTTGCTTCTTTTTCTTTTCTTTTTTTCAAAGAGTTTATGTATTTATTTATTCATATAGAATTGCGGTACAGGCCAAAGGTGTGGAGGGTAAGAGGACTCATCAGAGACAGAGTGGGGAGCAGAACAGGCAGATGGACTGAAATACACCACAGAGGGGGACAGCAGGTGGGACAGGAGACGTCTGTTGCACCATATGGGTCACCTCCCTGGCCAGGAATC
>NW_004567106.1:3095733-3111518 GCF_000260355.1 Condylura cristata | reverse complement strand
CTTTCTTTCTTTCTTTCTTTCTTTCTTTCTTTCTTTCTTTCTTTCTTTCTTTCTTTCTTTCTTTCTTTCTTTCTTTCTTTCTTTCTTTCTTTGTCCTTTAAAGATTCATTTATTTATTCATACAGAAGTGGGGTACAAGCTAGAGGCACAGGGGCAGTGAGAGGCTTCACCAGAGACAGAGTGGGGAGCAGAACAGGAATATTACTGAAATGCACTGCTGAGGGGAACAGCAGGTGGGTCAGGAGAGGTCTGCCACACCATGTGGATCACCTCCAGACCCGGGGATTGAACTCGCACTGAAGCAGCAGAGGCCTGCTTGCAGTGCTGGTCCTGACCTGCTGTGCCACCAGGGAAGGCTCTCAGGCTTGTTTCTACCACTGAATTTCATAATGACTGGCAGGGCTGATCTTTTAGAGGGACAGACCCTTTCAGAAGAGGATTCCTGGTCAAAGTCATCAGAGTGATTCTGAATTCATGGCTCCTATAAAAAGGTCCTATAAAAAGGAAATGGAAGAAAGTTCTAAGCACCTGCAAGGACCTTAAGGTAAGAAAGAGATCAGTGTGACTGGGATATCCAGTGGCTGGGGAAAAACTTGGGATGGATCTGAAGGATCAGACAAAGATCAGATAACAGAGCACTTCAAATACTGGAGAGCATTTAGGATTGATTTCTGGTAATGGTAAGCTATAATGGGAAGCTATAGGCAGTGGCTGTTAAGAAGCCTAATAACATAATCTAACTTTGAGGTGCAAAGATCACATTGTTTGGAGAACGTGCTAAGCAGGAGCAGGGCTGGACCAGTCAGGAAGCTCTTGTAGTCGTCAGAGCCAGAAACAAGGAAGCTGTGGGTCATAAAATAAGTCGAAATACAAGTTTAGTTTAGATATGAACCACAAACCTGAATAAAGGATTGGAAGAGTAATGAAAACTGAGAAAAAGGACTCACAAAGGCCTGCTGAGTTTCTGGCTTCAACCATTAGGCAGATAGGGCGTGTGTGAGATTGTTGTAGCAGGGAGAAGGGAGAGCTCTATTGTCCTGACATGCAAATGATTTTCACCTGTAGGTCTCTTATCTGAGACCTACAGTGTGCAGGAGCATGCTAGACCACAGGCACAAAGGTGGGAGGGCTGAGTTCCCAAGGGAGAGGACAGGGCCAGGCCTCCAGGAATAACTCTAGTCATCTCCAAAATGCAGCCTTTGCGGTGATGAGGTGAATTTAGCAAAGAGAAGTAAAAAGACATGAGCAATGAGTTTGGCTGAAAAACAAGGGCATATGGGACCCCGAGGTGGGGGCTGCAGGGAAATTTCAAACAGGACAGGACCGGCAGGCTAAGGTACCGATAGAGGCTTGCTCTGACAGGCATAGGGCATAATATTCCAATGGCATAGATTTCTGATGTTGAAGACCAATGGGGTTGAAGACCAATGTCAGTGCCTTTTAGATGCCAGTGTCCTCATTTTGCAGACAAAGAGCTGAGAAAAGGAAGAAGTGACTACACAGACAAACAGGGGGTCGGGTGGGATGCCCGCTCAGTGCTTCTTGCTCCTAATGTATGCCAGCCTTCTTCACCCATGCCAGCCTTCTTCTTCCGTTCTGCCCCAAACGGATTGAGAGACTATAGGACTACAGCAGCTCTACACCCAGAGTGAGGATTCCAGCAGTTTTTTAGAACCCAAAATAAACTTGGTTTACACAGGCAGCAATAACCAATGATAGCCTTAGCTGTGTGCTCTAAAGCAAGGATGGAGGTTTTTGAGAATGACATCACTACTATCTAAGGCAAGATTCCAGCTAGAGGCATCTAGGGAGACTCTGGAAAGCTCTGGTGCATGGGCACAGCTCAGTCCTCAAGAGGGAGAATTTGTGGGGGACGGCCACAGGCACTTTTCGCTACCTACACTGGGCCGAGAAGGGACAGGGAGAGGGGCTGTCAAGGGAGAATCTGCAGTCGGTGACCCGCCACTGTGTGTGACCTGGGGAGGGGGTGTGGGGTGTGTGGCTGTGTCCACTTTGGTTCCTGGAACCCGAGTCTAGCTGCTGCTCAACTGCGCTGGGCTGCCTCTGCCCTGAGCTGTCAGAGTCACTTAGTCTGAGACAAACAGCCTGTGGCCTGATGCTTCCTGATGGTGTTTTATTTGACTGATTGTATTTTGACAAAAAGGAAAATAGGACGTGCTGGGGCCTGACTGTGACAGAGGGAGCCGGGATCCGGGCATTATGCTGAGACCAGCCCATGGTCTGACAGAGAGCAGGCAGGGACTCTGGCCCTGGAGGAAGGTGCACAGAGCTGTGGCTTCCACCTGGGCTTGATGATCTCAAGACATAAAGACTGTAGAGCCTTCAGTGAGTTTCAACTCTTGAAGGACATGGGTCCCATGGGGTTACCCTCTCGGGGGCAAGGAGTGCACTCACTTTGCAGGGGTCAGAGACAAACTTTCTGAGAAGCTCATGTCTTATCTCTGAGCACTAATAAGAGTGACTTGCAGGTGCCCTTTCAGTGTGACCATGAACTGTTGCTGTCATTAGACTTTGGTGTACACAGGTGGGCCTTCACATGGCAGTCCACCCCCTGAGGGCCTGGACATGCATTCCTGTCCTCCAGACCAAGATCCCTTGCTGTGAAATCCCACATATTCAGAGTGAATTTCCCCATAACTACTGTCTTCTCCAACCAAACAGTGAGTGAACTAATCTCCTTTGACAATATTATTGCCTTCTGGCCACAGTTCTATTTCAATGGAACTTTTGCCAACAAAGCTCCAGGAAATATCTGGTCCCTCTCTCCCACTTCGGAGACCAAACTCTACAGTCTGAAATCATCAGCGGGCAGGGATGGAAAGAGGGTGCACTATGGAGTGTCTTCCCAGCTCCTGGAAGTGGAGGGGCGGGCTTGAGGGTCCTGACTGGGAAGACCCTTACCCAACCATTTTTGTCACCAGTTTCTGAACAGTAACCATTTTAAAGATGGGAAAGAGCTCTTATTCCACCCTTGATCCCAAACTTCCCCAAACTTCCTCAAATTTCCCGTTGTAATTACACAAAACCCTAACCCTTCCACACTGGCTCTCACCTTGCCTACTTCCCTCACCTTCCTCAGTGCTGGCCATAGTTATGCGGCTTCCTCCACTCCTGGCCAGCTGCTCACCTCTTAGATCTCTGCTGAAAGATTACTTCCCAAAGAATCCTACTTCTACACCAATAGTCTTAATACTCAGGTGCAGGGGCCCTCCCTGATGGTGCCTTGGGTTAGGACGCAACACCGCAAGCTAGCCACAGCTGCTTCAGTGTGAGCTTGTTCCCTGGACCCCGGAGTCTCACCAGCCGCTGCCCTCAGCAGTGTACTTCGTCAGTCGGCCTGTTCTGCTCCCCACTTTGTCTCTGGTGAAGCCTCTCATTGCCTCTGCACCTCTAGCCTGTACCCCAGTTCTGTAGGCATAAAAAAATAACTAAAATCTTAAAAAAAAAAAAAAAAGACTGGGGTGCAGTCTTCTCCCGTGCCTTGTTTTCTGCAAAATACCTGCGCACCATGTGACCGGTATGTCTGTGTTTATTGCCCTCTTTCTTCTGTAGACTGCAAGCTTCATGGGAAAATCTATTTTTTTACTCAATATTGACACCATGCCTGTCACAGCCTAGTTGCTCAGTAAGTATTTATTCAATCCCTGTTTGGCAAAGGGCCTGTAGGGCCACCATAGGGGAGTGAGGAGGAGCCACACCAGTAACTGGAGAGTGGGGAACGCTCAGAATATGTAGGCCATCGAGTATGGTGTTAATGTAGTTGGACTTTGCCTTCAGAGAGGTGAGCAAATCACAGAAGAACATTAAGTAGTTCAGGGACAGGCTTGTAGAATGACCACCAGGTGCCTGGGAAGACTGGGTCAGTCTTTTAGAAGCATACACTCCTCTGGGGACTGCTGCAATGTACCATCAAGAACCGTCAGTGGGAGCCAGAGCCTGGAGGATTTCCAAAGGCAGGAAAAGAGAAGGGTATTGGGGCTGAAAGGAAGAAGGCCAGAGAAAAATCTCAAGGAAACATGAGGTTTTTTTTGAGAGGGGTAGAGAGTTGTTACAGGCTGAGGACTATACAACATTTTAGCTAAAGGAAGAAACTTCTTCACACAAAATCATCTTCAGAACTTCCTTCCAGTTAGGTGGAAGTGGAGTGAGTGGCTCTCACTAGGTCTAGCTAAGAGGCTAGAGGCAGCCCTACCCCCTCCATAGTCACACCCTCACCAACGGTGACTTTCAGCCACTTTGCCGGCCCCTGACATGATGAAGTGAAGCATCTGATGTGGGGGAGAGTGTCAGCACACCCCAGCATGTCTCCTGTCACTCCAGCCCTGGCTAATGCATGTAGCGTACAGCTCTGGGTCTTATCTCTGCAAGGGACCAGCACCCCAGCCGGCCACCCAGCCAGTCTGTGGAGACTAAGCCTCTGTACAAGACATCCAGTCCTGGGGGCAAGGCCCTTCCTTCACGCCCAGCCCCACTTTGGGGGTTGCTATAAATACATCCCTGAAAGTAATTATGTGATGGAACAGAAGCAGCTCCCAAGCCTACTGGCTCTGGGCTATTGTGTCAGCAATATACTTCTGAGAAGCACATAAAAGACAAGTGACTCAGGAGGTAACACACATGCTAAAGAGAATGAAAGAATGAAAGGAAAATACAACAACAACAAAACTCTTAGACCACATTATGAGTGTTCCCAGGAGAATGAAAGGCTCCACAAAGGTAACCCCGTCCCCTGCGCACACAATATGGTTTTTATAAACTTTCACAACTCCCTTCGACTTTTTCCTTTTTACCATTTTATCCCACACTAATTTTTTTTTTCTTAAGGAAATTAAGCACAAAACACCTACTGTATATTTAATTTAAAGAAGGGGGAGGGGTGGGCACAAACCTTCTCAATGTTGAAATGTCATTAAGGAGAGTGAGACACAGCTAAGCGACCAGGAGACTGAGTCTTCACCCTGGCTCTCCACACGAGGTCTTGTGCCCACTGAGCACTACTCCCAGGTGAAACAGAAGTGAAGCTGGATCTAAAGACAATGGAAGATGCTGGTCAGGGAGAAGCCTCACACCAGGGCAGCAGAGCTGAGACAGCCCAGTGTCCTGGGCCCCAGAAGCCACAGCAGCGCAGAAACCACAGTCATTTCTGCTGTGGGGCTGCCTGCGGGCTTCCAGACAAAGCTTTGGCAATGGCATGGAAAAAAAGCCTGCACAGGACAGTCTGTGCTTTCCAGCTCTGGAAAGTTCACTTTTGTTTCTCAGAATGGAAATACCCTCCTGTCTTTGCTGGTGTCAAGTCTTGCCATCCATCAAGGTCCAGAAAAAGGTCTCCATCAGCCTATTTTTTTCTTCCTGTGACTGGTCTCTGCTTCTGTACCAATTTATAATTCAGATTTTGAATTGTGAATTCACAATGATGTTCCACGGTGTCAGTCACATTGCTGATTCTCTTTACAACTTGTTTCCTTGTCTATGAAATTAAGTAGTTGTAGAAGGAGACAGTACCTACAAGACACTGAATTTGGGGCCTGGCTGGTGGCAGATTTGAATTTATATTGTTTGTTCTTGCAGGGGAGAGCCTGGACTAGTTCCCAGTCTGCTCTGGTGTTCCATTAAGCCTTAAGGGGCAGAAACCAGCAAGACTGTCAAGAGACTCTGACCTCATAGGCTCATAGCCTCTTGGGAGACCTATTCATTTGCATTTCTTTCATGAAATCAGTCACTTCTTATCCATATAGTGTGGAGACAATGCCCTTTCTTTTCCTCCAGCTCCACTTTGGCTACTTTGTTGCTATAAATATTCCCCTGAAGGGTTGGGTTTATTGATCCCCTCTTGAGGATAAGGAAACTAGGGCCTGTGAGAGGTTAAATAGCTTGAAAAGGGTCCTGTGGCAAGGAAATAGCAGGGCTGGAATCACCTCAGGCCCATCATACTTGAGCAAATTAGTTTCTTTTTTTCCCCAAAGATTTTTTTTTTTCATTTGTCCATAGAAGAATTGGGGTGTAAGTTAGAGGTGCAGAAGTGGAGCTGAGATGATTCTCAGAAACAGAATGGGGAGCAGAACAGGTGGAATTACTAAAACATACTGCTGAGGTGAGCAACAGGTGAGACAGGAGAGTTCTGCTGCACCATGTGGGTTAGCTCTCTGGTTGAGGATGGAACTTAGGCATTGTTGGTGATAGTGCTGAGATTTAACCCCTAGGTGACTAGGAAGGTCCAGCACTTCAGCCTTTACACCTAATCAATCTCAGTGATTTTCAGACTTTGGGTCATCAGTGGGTGCAAGACTATTGATGAGAGTGCCTTTGGTGGCTAAATTATAATTAATAACTTGGACACTTCATAATTCCTAGGTTTCAGTAATGTGAAGGAGAGATTTTGCTTTTAATGAATTAAATATTTACTAAGTTTTTTTTAACGTGTGTGACCTGTGAACTGTGCTAGAAGTTACCTTGGATAGCTGTTTCTCACATTATACAACTGTGAAGAGGAAATGACCGATCCTACCTTTGCTGTGGAGTTGGTGCCAACACCCTGCTTTTTTCTAGCTTTGAAGGCATCAGACCTGGGGGCAGAGGTGATTTTTTCCAGAAAGATCAGACTTCCCAGCTTGCTCTTTATCATTCATAGTTACTGACACAGCCTGGCTCAGATCAGCTGGGCAGCTTTTTAGACCTAAGACTCCTGAGTCCAGCGTGGTCTTTCTGCCTCAAACTCTGAGGGGATCTGGAAATCCTCACATTTAACTGGCTGTCTGGGCCCCAGGGCCGGGGGAAGTCAGCCAGCTTTGGAGACAGTGTCCTTCATGAGCCCATTTCCCAGCCTGTTGCTCATACCTTCTTCAAAATCCTTCACACTAATTATTGTTTAAGCTATCATCCCAGTAGATGTGAAAGAGAAGCTAGCATTTGACCTCTGCAAGTAATTCCAAAGATATGGCTGATTAAATAATAGTGATTGTTTGGGCATCTGGGTGATATTCTGGACCCAGGTCTTGTTTGGCCAGTAAGAAGAATAGCAAATAGGAGGACTTTCCTCCACAAGGAGTATTGAATGTCCTCAGGAAACTACCTGCTTTCACAGGCAGCTAAAGGGACCCAGAGCAGGGTAAGTCAGAGGGAGGGGGCCAACATGAGAATAATGGCATCATTTATTTTTGATTTATAAAATTATTAATCTATACCATCTATACTATTAGATACTTTCAAAAACACATACAAATAAAAAAAATAAGATATGTATGCCTAAAATGCCGGAGGTGATATCTAGCCCTTGAAGCATAAATCAATAATACATTTGATGGGTGTGAGTATGTGTTGCAGAGGTGGAAGTGGGGAGAGTGTTCTGAGTCTGAATTTGCTATTTGTGTGTGTGTGTGTGTGTGTGTGTTTCATCTTGTGAGTCCCACTCTATGAGACTTCTGGAAGACTTATTTCACTACAGAGTAGGCATTCAAGATGACTTCCAGATTCTAAGAACTTGGTTAAAGAGAATTATGAAACTTGCCTGGGTCTCAGTGACCAATGTCTGTGGAGGTAACTGACTGAGGGTGTAATCAGGGAGACAGTGAAGGACAGGTGATGGTTCTGTGGGAAGGGTCTAGGTTTCCTGCTTCCTTGCCAAAATGCTTTGGTTACCTCTTTGGCCAGCAAAACTGTCCTTACCCTGTATCTCCATCTGGTCACGCTAACTTTGGGAGCAAGTGAATCTTATGAGCACAAACTGTTTAGCTCCTTCATCGTTGGACTGCACACACAGAAGTTGGTGCACATCCACTTGGAAGATCATGCCCAAAGCTTCCTGGAAGCTCAGGCCCCACTGCATTGGGTTTCCAGTCTGCCTTGATTTATGGCCATTTTCAGACTGAAGATCTCCAAGCAGTCTGCACATCTACATTACCAGTGTGGTTTTCTTGGCACACATACTGCGAAGAAAAGGATGCCAGGCAATAAATCAGGAAGCAAGCCTGAGAAATAAGTAAAGAAATCAAGGGAGATGAAGAAAATAACTGGTTTCTGATGGAACTAAGTTGGACTACTGCTTTAAAACCACATTAAAATAGGGAAGAATTGCTATGAGTGGAAAAAAATGTTGAGGTTTATTTTATTAAAATTATTTTAGAGGAATATTACGTTGCCATCAAAATTGAGGGTAAGAAACAGAGATTACCTTTATATCTCTGCCTGCCCCTCTACCCACCCACAAGCACCCTCAGGCACCCACTGCTCTATAATCCACATCCCCTGGAGTAGCAAATTTGTCACAACTGACATATCTACGTATTACGAAAGGCCATAGTTCATATTATAGTTTACTTTTGCTGTTGTACTTTCTATAGGCTTATACAAGTATGTAACCATATATCTCCATCATTATGGTATCATACAGAGGATTTTCACTGTTCTGAGAATCCTCCATATCTTTTTTATTCAACTGAGCTAGTAACCACTGACCTTTTATTGTGTTTGTAGTTTTGTCTATTCCAGGATGTTATGCGGTTGGAATCACACAGCATATAACCTCTTCCAACTGACTTCTTACAGTTAATAATAGGTATTTAAGCTTCTTCCAAGTCTTAATGGCTTGATGAATCAATTCATTTTAGCAATGAATTATATTCCACTGTCTGGATGTACCAACACTGATGTGCCCATTCACCTACTAAGGGAAGACATGTTGGTTGTTTCCAAGTATCAGCCATTATGAATAAAACATTGGATATTTTTAAATTATAAAATATCAAAACCAGTGTCCTGCATTAGTCTGTATTCATTGCTCATTTTTTACAATGGTGTCAGGAATAAGAAGCATGATAATATAAAGCAAGTCAAATCCAGGCTGATGGAAACAGAGAAGTGAAGAGGACTCAGAAACAAAATTTCATTATTCTGGGGTATTTGTCTTCACAATACCCCAGGACACTTAGTACATACAGAAGACATGACTCATCTTCAGCTCCAATAGTCAGCATTTACTGTCCAAGAGTGGTACCAGAAGGAAATAAAAATCTACTTTCCTTGTAAATAACAAAGAACATGAGGTGGGTTTTGCTGTGAGCCCAGGCATTATAGACAAACTTGTGACCAGAGTAATATGTTTATATTCAGTACACTTTACCTTTCTCAACAAGAAGAACATAGTGTGTATGTCTAAAATTATTTCCTTTTTTGAATAATTTTAGAGTAATTAATTCTGATTACATTTCAGTTTAAATAATATTTTCAAATTACTCTTGAGGATCTGTGTTGGTCTTTGTTTATATTTGTAAGTCTATACAAAGACCTGATTGGAGAAAGATATTCCTGTATCCAGTTCTTCTCTGGCTTCATTTAGAGAACCAGTAGTTCCCATAGATATTTTCCAGCTCAAAACCACAGCTTAGAACTTCACAAAAGACTTCAGAAAATCAATTTTATACTTGTGTGTTACAAAGGAAGATCTGAGCCTGGAAAGAAAATGGTTCCTCCACATTCAGATATCAAACACTTCCTGTAGCCCTGGGGCTTGTCCAGCTACAGTCAGGGTAGGGTGCCAGTGCGTTGAGGCAAACCCTCCTACTCTGAGGGGTTGTGCAGACACATCTGGTATGAGAAGCAATTCTGAATGGGTTTTGGCCAGAACAGATATCACATGAGTTCTCAGTGCTAGGATCCCTCAGGTACATCATTTTGTAAGTAAAGAATTCTGGGAAGCTGGGCACACAGTTGAGAAGAGGAGAAAGGAATGCCAGAGTGGAGGATGAGAAGGGAGCTTTTCTTTACTACCTTTGTTCAGGAGCAGGTGAGTACCAAATTGTAGTAATATTTTCCCCACCTCAGGATGACAACAAAGAAACTCCTCACTTGGGCCCTTCCTGGTGGCACAAGGGGTTAAAGCACAACGTTATGAAGCTATTGCAGTCACTGTAGCACAAGTTCAACCCCTGGCCAGGGGAAGTGACCCACATGGTGTGGCAGACCTCTCCTGACCCAACCGCTGCTCCCCACAGTTGTGTATTTCAGTACATCTGCCTGTTCTCTTCACTCTGTCTCTGGTGAATCTTCTCACCCCCTGCACCTCTGGTCTGTACCCCAGTTCTTGTGTGCATAAATATAACAAAAGAAAAAAAAAGAAAGAAAGAAAAAGAAAAAGAAACTGCTCACTTGATTAATACTTCCACTAGCGATTTCTGAAAAAAACCTGCACCTCTGGTCTGTACCCCAGTTCTTATGTGCATAAATATAACAAAAGAAAAAGAAAGAAAGAAAGAAAAAGAAAAAGAAACTGCTCACTTGATTAATACTTCCACTAGCGATTTCTGAAAAAAACAGAAATGTTCTTTTCTCACACAGGCTGAGGGCTGACATACCAGACTTCAAACAGAATGTGACCCCGCATTTTCTTCCCCAAAAGAGAGAGCACAGTTGTTTAGGGATAGGAGGGGGATGAAGGGCAGTGTCTCCTTGTGTTCAACATAACTTCGATTGATGTTGAGCCACTTGATTGGCAACCATGAGCCCATCAGTATTTGGTATATGTGGGTATTGAAGATAATCTGATAGGTAAACATCTCAAAGGCACTGCCAAATGGTCATAGCCTAAGCTTAGCCCAGCTTACATCACGCAAGCCATACTTCACATCCAGCTAACCATCCTTGGCCTCTCTGATAGTGTTTGCACCAGCAATCATTATGGCTTTATTATAGCTCCTTTCAGAAAGTCATGAATTTTTACAGCCAAATTACAAGTCTGTTTACAGTTAAGTGGCAGCAAGAACTTTTAAAGCAAGTACTGTAGATATTTTTATAACTAAGTTTGCATCATCAAAAACACACAAAGTATATAGGCAGGATCTAGAACACCAGTGAAACTATTTAGGGTTTAACTAAATAGGGTAAATAAAGGGGCTTTGTGCTTGCTGGAGGGAGGCAGGTCCCATCAGGCCAAGACTTGGATTCCTTTGCCAAACTATGAGGTTATGTGTACTAAATTTAGGATAATTACATTGCAATTTAAAAAATATATATATATTTGCTATTGTATGATTCACTTATGTGAGGTACATAAAGTAGTGAAATTAATAGAGACAGAAAGTAAGATGCAGAATGATGATTTCCAGGGGTGATGCCATGGGGGGGTGGGGAGTTATTGTTTGGGAATGGAAACATTTCTAGAGATGGTTGCACAATAGTGTGAACGACCTTGAATTTTGTGCTTAAAAGTGGCTAAAGTGACAAATTTTATATACATTCTATTGAAGACTTACGTTATTGTATTCAGGCAGAAGATAGGAGTTTAGGATTGGGGAACTCATATTTGTATCTAAATCAGCATCTATATCTTTATCTATAGCAAACCCCTCTTAAAACACATATTTAACTTCCTATAAAATTCTTTGATAACACTGACATCAATGGTTGATATAAGATGGTAAAACTAACTAACTAACTAAATTTTGTAGCTTTATGATTTCAGCCATGTTTGCCTGAATAACAGGCCTTTTAAATTTATCTTTTACATGTTCTTTATTTGTGACCTTTTAGTTTGAATTCTCAGAATTCTTCCCTATTCTGAAGCTAAAAATATTACTTATATTTAAGCTTAAGCTTAAATTTTAAGTTATGACTAAAGATTTAGAGTTAAACAAATTAAGATTTATAGACAACTTAAATTTAGAATTAAACAACTAAAGTAAAATTAAGCAATGTTAAATAATACGTAGATTTAGACATGATTTTTCATTGTTTAATAAAAGGGAATAAAGCTAGAATTATTGCATTCAAACATTTATGATTTTATGCAATCCATAAAGCAAAGGGAAAAACAAAAACATGCTTATTTAACACTGAATACTTTTATTAAGCATAAAGACTTTTTAAACAATTTAATATGTAAAAAAAATTCCAAGCATATTCACTAAGAATCAAGAATGTTAAGAATTAAATAGAAAACCATCTAAAAAGTGTTAAATACATTTAAATATGAACATCTTATGGTTCTAACTCTCACTCTGACAGCACCAGTGGAACTCTCCAAGAAACTTCAAATTCTGAGCTAGTTCCCTTTTTGACATTTCAATTTTAATGATCCATTAGCCTTGTGAATACAATGTCCCCTTAACTGAACTCTTGATTTCTACCCTGCAAAACTGACCTCTTGCCAGTCTCCAATATCTTTTATAGACAATCTGTAGTAGACTGTATAATGATGACCCCGGGACCCAAGACATTCACATCCTTATTTCTGAACCTATGAGTATGTCATGTTCTATGACAAAAGAGCCCTTGAAGGTATTCGATGGGCTTTTAAGAAAAGACAGTATGAAGTAGGTAAAGATAAAAAATATATATATACAGAGAGAGGATAATATAGTATAGAGAATAAGCAGAAATTAGAGGAGGGGGAGAGAAAGAGTGAGAGAAACAAAAAAGAGAGAGACAGAGAGAAGAAAGAAGAGGGAAGATGACTGATGCCTGGATTGGACTTCTTAATTATATAAAATAACACATTCCTTTATTTTTGCTTATGGAAATCTGAATTTAACTTCTCTTAAACATTTAAAAACCACAGTCAGGCCCTCCCTCGTGGCACAATAGGTTAAAGTGTGGCACTACAAAGCTATGGGCAGCCACTGTAGCATGAGGTCGATCCCACATAGCACGGCGGACCTCTCCTCTTTTTTTGATTCACCCAATGCTTCCCTCAGAGGTGTATTTCAGTCAGTCCTCCTGTTATGCTCCCTATTCTGCCTGTGGTGAATCCTCTCAGCCCCCCGCACCACACCTCAATTCTGGGATTACATCCCAGCTCTTGTATGCATAAATAAATCAATCTTAAAAAACATAAAATAAATTAAAATCCACAGAGTCAAGTGCAAAACTGATGGTTGGGTATAAGGACTTTAAAGTTAGACTGATTGGACAAATGCTTAATGCAAGATAAGTTACATCTCACTCAGGTTATTTTTGATAATAATGTGAAGTGATATCTCATTGTCATTTGATTTTCATGTCCTTGATGATTAGTGATATTGAGCATCTCTTCATGGGCTTATTGGCTATTATTATTCTTTGAAGAAATATCTATTCATCTGTTTACTATTTTTAAAATTAGGTAGCTCATATTTTTGATGAGTTGGAAAAATTGTTTATGTAGTCTGGATATTAATTCATTATCAGCTGTATAGTTTATAAATATTTTCGCCTGTTCCAATCATGACCTTTACCTTACTCTAAATTTACCTTGTATTATTTATTTAGACCTTTTTATAAACTCAGATTCCATAAATAGAAAAAAAAAAGTGTTCTGTGTAGGTCACATATAATAATACCACATGTATCAATAAGATCAGAAATAGGAGAGAAACTTATTTGTACATTCATTTGTTAAAATGTGTTTATAGAGGTACTGTTGGTTTGCAACACTGTATATGTTTTAGGGCTTTAGGTTCACAGCTCTACAAAGGTAGGTCATCACACTGGACCCACCACTAAAGTACCGATAACCTTCCACTGTAGTTCAGTGAGATGCCCACCCCTCATTTCTCCCTCCTCGCACTCTCTCCTTTAGGTAACTTCAGTTCTACTGTCAGATTTCAATTTTTTTTTTTTGTCTTTTCCTTTGCTTTGTTTCTTTATGTTCTACATATCTACATATACATGAAATCATGCAGTATTTGTTTTTCTTCTTTTGACTTGTTTCACTTAGCATGATCCATCCCAGCAGGGACACTTACTTAGTAATATAAATCCTCATCCCAAAATGGTATTTTGAAGAATTATGTTCATGAATTTGTGGTCATTCTTGAGGGGCACAGGACATGTACTATTCAGCTTGAGGGCCAGGTACATACTATGCCAGGTTACCCACCACACATTTGGTAAAAATAAATCACATCACCTGTGATGATGTTTTCATGTGCCTCAAACTGAATTTGTCCATAAATCCTTCAAAATCAGACAGGTTAAAAGGAATATAACTAAAGTCATCCATAACCCACCCTAAATAGTATAATATGAGACTTGCATCATTATAAAGTTCAGTTTGTGTTCGAGAGGGAAAGAAACAACTCAAACAGGAAATTTGGGCTGTGTAGTCCTCATTAGCACAGGGTGAGCTGGACGCCACACAGAAACAAGGTGCAGCCCGTGATGCCTGCTGTGGCAGCTTCCTGAGTCTTCTGTAACAAGTTACCACTTACAGCAACGTAAGTTTGGTCTCATGGTTCTAGAGGCTAGTGTCTGACAATCCACTGGCAGCTGGGTTGTTCCCCCTCTGAGGTCTAAGGGTGAATCTGTTCTTGCCCCGCTCTGAGCTTTGGTGGTTGCTGCTAGCCCTGGCCATTTTACTTGCATGAACTTCACTGGAATTACTGGCCCTGTGGACACGTGCTTTTTTCCCTCCTTGTTCCCCATGCCCTTCTTTTCTCTGGATGTCTCTGTGGTGTCTTTCTTTCTCTAAATATCCCTCTCATTGTAAAGAAGCTCACTGAATTTGGTGATCACCTTCATACATACGGCAGGACCTCAACTTAATTTTACCAGAAAGAACTTATTTCAAAATAATGTCACATTGAAATGATTCGGTTGGACATGAATTTGAAGGGTACACTATCCAAGCAAACATTGTGATATCGCATAATTCTGTAAAGTTACCTTTGAAAGGGTTCCCACCATGATGGGGGAAAACTGAGAACAGATTTCAGGTGATATGGCTAAAGAGCCTAATAATGATGGAGGGAATTATAGAAAACAAAAAGTGGCAGAAAAACTGGCAGGAGCAAACAAATCATTGTGGGAAAGCCACCCTTCTGGAAATGAGGCAATTCTGAGGGAAAGCAGTGTTTGAAGTTTTTATAGTAAACAGGTGAAAAGTACAATAGCTATAAACTGTAAGAGTCCCTCAAAATCAGAAGACATCCTCTGACATCCCCCTCAACTACCATCCATTGAAAAATTGCATTCGCATAAAGGAGACTCTACCTGCAAGGATTCCCACATCCTGTGGGAAATACAAGACATTTTGAAAATAATAAAAAATAACAGGCAATATTGGGACACAGTTACTACAAAAAAATAAACATTTTTGTTTTCAAAAAATTTCCCAGATTAAGATAAAAAATCAGAAGAAATTGATAACAGCCTAATGTGACTTATATATCTATAAATATTTACAGACACAGCTTCATAAAACTTTTGGAAGTAAAAATTCAAAAACACAGATCAAAAACTAGGATAACACAAAAATATAAAGAACTCAAGCTCTGTAAAGAAATTGAAGCAAAAAATAAAATCACAATGAAATAAATAATAAGGGAAAATAGATTTGACTGAAAACACAAAAGGCATTAAAGGGAGGAAGGATCAGAGTCAGGGAAACAAAAAGACAATAAACAAAGGGCAAAAGAATCAGTGAGACTTGGAACAAGTATAGAAGTAAAGAAAAGCTAGCACATATGGAGTTGAAGTCCTTAAAGGGAAAAAAAATAATGGTTAAGAGCTGATAATGAAATTACAATTCAAGAATTCCTTCCAGAAATAATGGCCTAGGTGCACAGACTAGAAGAGCCCACCTATACCTGAGAGATTATGGGGTAGTCAAACCAGGGTACACCAGTACCATTAGTACACTCTCTAGACACATTTTAAAATCCTCTGAACCTCAGGCAATTTCTTTAAAAAGGGCAAGGAAGGCCCTCCCTCTGGTGGCGCAGCGGGTTAAAGTACAGCACTGAGAAGCGAAAGCCACTTCCGCATGAGTTCGATTCCTGCCTGCCCCAGAGGTGACC
>NW_004567106.1:3089810-3095563 GCF_000260355.1 Condylura cristata | reverse complement strand
AAAAAAAAAAAGGGCGAGGAAACGAGGAAACTTTTTTTCTTATTCTGACAAATAATAATTGCATAACTGAAACATTTTGGAGAAGGGAGGAGGTGACAGTAGAATAAGCACATTGATAGCTACACAAGGATTAGGTGGGAGCAAAATGTGCTATATAATTAAAAATTGACAAACTAAAAAAAAATCTTCCCAGAGAAGTTCTTCCTTCAAGCTTGACTCGTCTAGTGGAGACTTAATATAGTGTTGTTGCCAGGAGCCATACGGACTTACCTGGGTGTTTCTTTGTTCCCATAATGGGATGGCACTTGACTTCAGAGAAGGAAGATGGAAAGAAAGATCTCTTTCTTGGGAAATGTGTGCCATGTGTGTGCCTGTGTGTGTGATTGTGTGAAGTGTGTGTGTGTGTGTGTGTACTTTTGAAAGTGGGATCTTGGCTTTCTGTTTTGGCAATGTGAACCTTCCTGCATGTTACACTCACTGCTGATTAAATGCTTTATAGCTCAGAAATGCCATGTCCACATTCTTACTTTGCCTACCTGCTATTGTGTCATATTCACATTCCCAGACAGAAGTCAACATCAGTGAGACACAGTTCTAAAAGGGGTGGCACTTAATCTAGTTTTTATCTTCTTGGGCTTTGAATTCCTCATTCTGTTGTTAGATGGAGCTCTTGAAGAACAGGTGAATTCATCCTAGCTTAATACATCCGACACTTATTAAGTCATCACTGAATGTCAAGCGTTATGCTTGTAAAGCAGTACCTAAGAGCAGGGAACATTTAGCTCTCGCTGCATTTATGTGCGTGGCCTCACTGAAAGCTCACAAAAAGGCCCTGTGAAGTAGGCGTGATTGCTCTTCCCATTTCACAGCTGAAAAAATGGAAACTGAACACAGCATGTTGCCTAATGGCGCATGACTTGTCGGTCAAAGGCAGAACTGGAGCCCACACTTAATAGCACAATCCACTGCCACGCTGTTTCTGGATGGATCTTTGACTCACCATCCTGTAAAGATGTGGAGACGGTGTCAGAGCCTGGGATAAAGTTGTTTTACAGCTATCATCTAAGATAAAACAGACATTATCCTCATTACAACTGAAATAATCAAACAGAAATAGTTTGTTAATTAATTTAGGAGTGAATCAATTCAATTTCTTACCTTTCATAAATGGTAGTCATTTCACTACATTATATGTTACTGATGTTCAAAATATATAAGCAAATAAGAAAAAGATTCAACTTGAACTTCAACCTAAGAGAAAAATAGGAAGACATCATCAGGCAAGTTAATTGAAGAATGAAAACTTTACTAGTGTATAGAAATACAAATTAAGGGCCCTCCCTGGTGGCGCAGCGGGTTAAAGCACAGCACTGAGAATCTAAAGCCGCTTTCGCATGAGTTCGATTCCCGCCTGCCCCGGAGGTGACCACATGGTGTGGCAGACCTCTCCTGACCCGCCCGCTGCTCCCCTCAGCAGTGTACTTCGTTGATCTGCCTGTTCTGTTCCCCACTCTGTCTCTGGTGAAGCCTCTCACCACCCCTGAGCCTCTGGCCTGTACCCCAGTTCTGTATGCACAAATAAATAAATCTTAAAAAAAAATAAATACAAATTAAGATATTAATGTATACCATTTTATTCTAAAAATGGTCATTGCTTAAAAACATAATGCATAATGTTGAACACAATATAGAGAAAGAAAGCCATCATTAAAACTAATTTGAAATAGCATTTTGGTCAGTTATATAAAAAAACCTTAAAATTCACTTACTCTGCTATAACACTTTTCTTCATCTAGGTATTTGTGATAAACATTTAAATAATGTAAAAAATATATAGCTACCAGAATTTACCAGTGAAATATATAGCTATCAGAATTTTTCTAGTAATAGCGAATGAGGGGATTTGGGAAGATCCCTATAATTAAATATGAAGTGGCTATTAAAACACTGTAAATGTAAAATCCCACAAGGGACTGTTAAAAAAAAAGCATAAAAATAAAAGACTTATAGTATAATAGGGAATTTACTGAGTTTTATGTCTATATTTACTGAGTTTTATGTCTATATTTATAGATACATGTGTATATATATTTGCCTATTAAAATTTGCTCTGGATAGTTCAGCTCCACTTTAAATGCAAACATGGATCCATCACATGCAGGACAAAACCTTGGAAATGAAATACCTTAAAATCACCATAAAACTACCCGGAGTTTTGTTCCTCTTTATTTTTGTTTGCTTTTCCTGCAATGTATGTATAGCACAGGTACTATAATAAAATTTAATTAACTGAAGAATAGTGGAGACTCAGTCATCTAAAGTGAAAGAAATATAGCCTTGGCCATTTCCAGAATCAATGGTTCCTGACTGGGTCACCTGGGCCAGAGCTCTGCCGAGAGCAGGCTGGAGTTTGAGAGCTGTAGATCACTTGAAAGGCGCGCAGCTGGACATCACCTGTGGTTTCCGAGTGTGACTTGTCCAAGCAGCATGTTCCTCCTTGACTGGCAACCTGCAGTGTGGCTTCTTGTCACCCGGGGTTCAAGCAGCTTCTGCTCAGGGTTTTGGGCCAG
This sequence comes from Condylura cristata, assembly GCF_000260355.1. Classification (NCBI taxonomy): domain Eukaryota; kingdom Metazoa; phylum Chordata; class Mammalia; order Eulipotyphla; family Talpidae; genus Condylura; species Condylura cristata. Next base: position 3,092,993 of record NW_004567106.1, on the reverse strand, counting down.
AGCTCACTCACCGGTGCTGTTTTACTTTATGACAATCCAACTGGTTCCAACTGGTTCTCGGATGCAAAGAGATAAAAACAAAAAAACAAAAAAAAAAACAAAAAAAAAACTAGGGCGTGTGTAGCTGCTTTTCCTTGGACATGACAGGGTGGAGACCACAGGAGGGAAGGCCATTTTCACTGAGGTAACTGCCTAATGGTTGCCTTGCTCACTGTTTCTTTCTGGGTAACTTCGTCTGAAATTCTGTTTTCCCACTATTATCTACTTCCAGATATTTCATGATTTCAACTAGGCCACTTGTCTGTTTATTCTGGCACCTTCCACATAGTCTGGCTCCAAGGTTCTGAGGTAGTTTGGACTCATCTAGTGGCCTTATCAGGAAAGTTTGCAGAGGAGTGAATTTGTACAAAATTTCTATAGAGTGGCAGATTTAGAGTCAGCATGTCTGAATCTAAAATCAGCAACTTAGGCAGGCTGCCCCAAGAACCTCTTCCAGGGATGTGTTCAAAAGCTGACTCCTGGAATTGGGGTTCTATAGGCTAATTTGCTTTTCATTTTCCTTGTTAGGAGCTGGTGATTGAGAGGAAAAGCATCCAGGGTAGGGAATTTTCAACTCAACTCCACAGTTCCTGCATAGGTTTTGTTATTTATTTATTTATTTTTCTCCTGGTCTTGCTTTGTTTTGTGGTTTTTGGCACTCAATATTGTGTTGGGGTTAAAAGGCATGGAGATGTCTTCCTACAGGGGACTATACAATATGGGCTATCTTTATAATGGTATATAAATTGGCAACTGATCTGTGGTGATTATGGATTGTTTCTGGAATGCAAATGGCTCTTAGAAATGATGGGAAACAAGAATACCTATCTGTGTGCCTAATATTGACTGAGAGAGTTTTAATGCCCTGTCAGGCACTGTCGCTTTCGTGGCGGTTGGCAGATACAATCAGTGTTTGCTGTATTTGGCTTTATTTTGCTTATGAGTTACTGAACTAGTTGATCACATGGTTTTATGTCCAGCACATATTTCCCTTCTTGGATAAAATAAATCATACTTTCTTTGCCTTTCTATGGCCAATATCCAGTGATATCAATGGCATATGGTAGTTCACTAATTTGGTATTTCCTTAATGATTGATTTTTATGTGTGAGAATTATGGTAGGTTATGAGAAAAGTAAAAATTCCTTTATAAAGACATTTGTAAGATTTTATATGTTAGGTGTGTTTTGTTTTTGTTATAATAAAGTCTATACTGAACATGAATAGATTTAGAAAAAGAATAAAGAAGTTCTGATAACAGGTGCTAACAGCTAAATGCAGCTCTAGAAATATATGTTATTGTATCCCCTCTCTTCCTTAGCTCCTTCCCTGTGATTATGGCAAGCAGGCTTAACTTTCTATTCTTCCTGAACTTTTCCCCCCAAATAGCCAGAGTTCCTCTCTTACCTCAGGATAATACTTAAGGGGTGGGGGTTGGGGGCCCAGGAGTCCAAAAAGAGTCAGTAAAAGATGAGGCAAAACAAGGTAACAAGAAGCATAACTTTAGTGAAGTCCTAGGCTATTTGGATGTTGTATTTTTTTTTTAAATAAAAGTATTTTTCTAAACTTTGAGTACTTTGAAGGTCACTGGTATTATTTAACGTCTAATTATGGAGGCCTCCCTGGTGGAGAGGGGGTTAAAGTCAGTGCTGTCAAGCAATCAGCAGTCAATGCAGCATGAGTTCAATCCCCAGCCAGGGAGGTGACCCACATGGCGTGGCAGACCTCTCCTGACCAGCCTCCTGCTCCCCTCTGCAGTGTATTCCAGCAGGTATGCCCGTTTTGCTCCCCTCGCTGTCTGTGGTGAATCCTCTCATGTCCTGCATCTCATGCCAGCTCCTATATGCACAAATAAATAAATCTTTAAAATATTTAAAAAAAATTCCTATGTAGTTAAGAATTATTGGCATAAAGGAACTGAAATGGGGAATCTTTTTTAAAGGGGATTTTCTTGATATTGCTTTCATATCCCTTTTGTCAAAGATGGTTACTAAAAAACTTAACAATATAAGCTCATGGTGGAGTTGATATAAATGTCAACAATTTAAATTTAAAGTCTATTGATATATTTTCATAAGTAGCTTTCCCCCAAATCTTGCATTTTAAGTAACAGTTTTGGTTTTTATTTGTAATCTTTACAACAGTGAAATTTATTGAGTAATAAAGAATTCGTCAGTTAGCTCTCCTGTGGCAGCTTGATTTTGTTTCCTTGAAGACTTAGGCTATAGACATTATCCTACAAGAGTTCAATTCAATGTTTACAATAGCTATCTTTCCACTAGCTTTAGTTTGGCCAACTTTATGATATGTTAGGTCTGAATTTTATGTTTTATTTGTAAATTCTTGCCCACTTTTATGGGAGTGGGGTCATAATTTTACTAATTCAAATTATTTGGGAGGTTTATGGTTGTTGTATCTTGCTTGTATGACATATTATTGGTCATATCTATGATTTATTTGCTGCTGAGTCCTTGGTCAGGAACACAGCTCCCAATTATCCAACTAATTATCACACTGTTCCATGGGAAAACTTTAGCAGCTGAAACTGTTGACTAACAATAATCAAAAAGAAGAGTTTAACATCAGATAAATTAAAACTAAATTTTTGTTTTGGTCTGCAGTTGCCAGCATTCACAAGGCGAGAAATAAGAAAGTGTACCTATCATTGCTTTACACTGTGCAGTTTCCCATGCGAGATGGGGAAACTTGTAGCTTTTACTGTTACCATGGCCAATTGCTGAGAATTGTTCTGAACATTTTCCAGATTAAAAATAATTGGTTTTTTACTAGTTGATACAGTAATCTACGTTCTGAAATGATACACATTTAGGCAATTAAGTATATCCCAAAACACTGATTTCACCATACTGTAATGTGAAATGCAATATTTAGTTTTTCTAACAGGGTACAACTCTGCTTTGAGTTAACTGTGTTCTATCAATATTTACTATTGCTATTTAGACATTTGATGCAATGTCACAATCTTGATCTGCTCCAGTTGTGCCAACCCCTACAGTAGTTCCTGGCTTCAGGATTACTGGACTGTAAAACACATTGAGTCTACCTTCAGGGACACAGGATTGAGGAAGGGCTGTGGAAATGAAAAGTGCTGCTACCTTGTCACAGTGTGCATTGATTTTTTTT
>NW_004567106.1:3079847-3089230 GCF_000260355.1 Condylura cristata | reverse complement strand
CAAGTGGCTTCAGCCTCTCAGTGCAGTGCTTTAACCCGCTGTGCCACCAGGGAGGGCTGTAACAATTCAAATTTTATGTGATAATTTGAATTATTTTTACACACACACACACACACACACACATACTGCTTTTCATGCTTTCAAACATTTTATACCCAGAACTGAGAGGAAGTTTGACAATGTAAATGTATAGTTACCTATACAAGCAGAGACTTTACAGCCACTTGGACTCATTAGACAAAAATGTATTTGATTGATTTTTCCTCTTGTTGCTGCTAATGCTCTGTGTGATTGGATATTAGAATCCAGTTAAAGACACGTTTAAACACCACTTTTCTCCTCTTAAGAACCAAAACTGTCTTTAGAAACATGAACATCAGGGTATGATTTTATGCCTTACCTGGAGTCAATTTGTACTAAAACATATTTTGTGGTTGTTGTTGCTCTTCTTAAGGAGAGCTGTATTAAGCTAAGTGGAATAGTCTTTTGCAAGTACATTTGCGCACAAAATTTAATAATGTGAAATGACCCTCTATGAGATCAATGTGGGAAAATATTACTTACATATATCAATATCGTAGCACTGCTCATTCTGGTTATACATAATCACTAGTATATACTCACAATCTTTATTCTTTCTGCCAGGATGTATGTATCTAGAGAATCTTGAAGCAGTTCAAAAATCATCAAGATAGCATTCAAAATAAGAGAGCTTAAATATAGCAACATTTTATGAAGTTTAATATTTTGATCCTTTGAAATGATGTCAAATGCAGGTTTAGACTGCGAATTTGAATATTACCGATTTACTCAGCTATCAGGAGGGATATCCTAGACTTATCAGAGCAAGTGGTTTCTCTTCACTTAAGCCCTTAGAAGTAAAGCCTCCTAGCCCACAGAGTGCCAACTTAAACACATAGTAGTATTAGAAATGTTCAGAAAAGTTTTCATATTCTAATTTTTTTTTCTGCTGTCTTGAAGATATTGAGCTACATAGTTAAATTTGCTTGTAGGATTTCTCTATTTCCTATTAATGAGTCATTCATAAATTATAAAAGATTTGTGTCACTATGTAATATTGAATAAACATAGATCTTGGATTTTTAGTTCTTGATTGGGAAGGTCATTTTGGGTGGAAAGAAAGTATCATTTATAAGGGGAAATGGGAACGATTTGCCAAAATTTAAACACCTCATTATATCATAGAAACAGAAGTACACCCACTCTTTGTGGAGATGATAAGAGTTGACTGTGTAGAACATTAAGAAGGGAAGCTCAGAGAAGGCACAACTCAGGAAAGTACCTATTATGTCACAGGCACTTGACTCTGTCTGTCTGAGACCCAGATACACCACTTCACAAAGCTTACAAAACACAAAGCAGTTAATGAGGTGCAGTGCTGTGTGCGGATGCTTTTCCCCCTTCACAATGTTGTCACAATCCAAAATTGTCATTCCATAGGAATAATCTAGTAGGGTAGACCATGTGTATATACTTGTCTCTATTTGCATAAGACACATATTCAACTTTATATGCTGGAGATAGTTTGCTGTGATAAGTTTTGTCTGTGCTTAAATCCCCAAGTCCTAACTCTGTGGGGAGGTGGGCCAGTCATCAATGTGGAGATAGGCAGTTACTCAACAGTAGTTTGGTTGTGACAAGTGAATGTAGTTAAGTTTCTTTTGTACAGAAAATGGATCTTTCAACTAACTCTTCACACCACTTGGCTTTCCACTTCCCCCTCTGTCTTCCATAGGAAAGGCCATCATAAGTTGTTCTCCACTATCCATTAAGAGCTGTCTGAAGGTTAAACCTTCCACTCACAGTTGTACTGAGAAGACTTCAAGCTTGGGTTAAAATGTCTAAATTATATTGTGCTTTAATGTTTCAGTGTTTTAATGTTATACCCTTAGTTTGTAAGTTTCTTTGGATGGAATTGCCAGTCACAGAACTCCAGGGAGTATTGTGTGTGACATCACTCAGTGTTTCCATATGAGGACCCATCAGCAAGATTTCCTTGAGAAATTAATACAAGAATAATATGCTTGCTTCCCCCAGGAGCTGATGTTTCTACATGTCCAGTACCAAGAGCTATATAGCAATGTATATCTCTCTTTCTTTGCTTTGGCTGTTAGTGGCCTTAGAGCCCAATTTAACTATACTTGTCACTAAGTCAATACAGACCCATATGTTTTCATTCTACCAACTTTCTTTCTTTTCTTTTTCCATTACTTTACTTAGTTAAGTCTTATCCTCATCTATTGCTGGGCAAAGAGAATATAAATTAATAATATTAAAAATAGAACAATATTTGGTAAGTGTTAAAATATCACTGGTCAATTTCTAATGACAACATTATGAACCATATGAATTATGATTTAATTTATACATGGTGTTTCTTTTAAAGTATTATATGTTTACACAAAATGAATGAAATGAAATGAAAATACCTCTGTGTTTTGGTTGATTTAATTTTCAGGAATTTGTATATGTTATTTCAGAAAGATAAATTAGACTCTCGAAAAAAACTGATTATAGAATTAGAGAATATATGTAGCATTTGAAATCTTCATTTCAAAATAAAATATAAAAGGTATTCACAGTAGCTGAATCTCACAAATTTCCAGCTAGAGAGAAAGAAGACACTTGAAAATCCAGAAGTCTGTGAGCATTTAAACATGACAATGTTTTTGTTTCAATTGTCACAGGACAGGTTTCCTCTCAAAGTTACTTTCTCTTTTTTGCTCCATCATTCCCTTACTTGGGAATTTTTTTTTTTTTGCTTTATTATTCATGGAATAGGGATCAGAATCTCTGTATATGCAGAACATGAAGCTATGAAAAAATAAGTGGACAGTTTATACAAGACAAAGGGTTATCAAATGGATTTTAATTTTGATCCAAAAACTATATAAGACCTTATTGATTTAATAAAAATTTTACATGGAATTAAATGAAATGTGACAACAGGTTGGAAGCCAGGTGTTTGGGGTGAGGGAAGCAGGGCCCAGAGACATTTAAGGAAGTCTAGCAAGAGATAACTCAATGGTTACTCAACAAAAATTAAAAATAAACTAATAACAGGTAAACCTGTTTGGGAACATGTTAGTGATCATAAGTTAGCAATATTTTCTTTCCAATATTGCCAGATTGTCCTCTTTTGCCCCTTTAGAAATAGACTTTATTAAAGAGTGATTAAAATCTTAATTTATGGCCTTCCTGGTGGCACAGGGGTGAAAGTCTCAGTGCTATCAAGCTATCACCAGCCACTGCAGCATGAGTTTGATCCCTGGCTGACTCACATGGTACAGCAAACATTTCCTGTCTTGGATGCCCCCCTCATCAGTGTATTTCAGTCAGTCCATCTGTTCTTCTCCCCACTATCTTTGGTAAATCCTCTCCCCTTGGTATCCCCTTTTGCCTGTACCCCAGTTCTTGTTTGCATAAATAAAATAAATCTTTAAAAAACATAAAATCTTATTTTAGACATGGATCAATAGACTTTCATGTTAGCAAAAAGGCTCATGGTTTTATTGAAAGAGTTACTGAAGAAACATTGGAATAAAATTTTGTGAAATTATTTTGTCAGTTGTTAAAACAGTTTAGAGATATTTAACATAATACTTGTCCAATATGCAGAAAAATGTACTTGTGGATCAATTCAATCTTGTATTTTTTTCCCTTCTCAATCTTCTGGAAAATCTAATGCTTACCATCATATGACCCTGGACGTGACAGCCCATATCTTTCTTGGAGCTCAGTGACTACAAAGTGAAAATTAGATAAACTCAGGTAAACTGATGTCCCCAGATAAAGGTGAGAGCTGACATGCCCTGCATGCTCCCATTACTTACAAACCCTGTGCTGGCCCTCCCTGGTGGCACAGCGGGTTAAAGCACAGCACTAAGAAGCTAAAGTCACTTCTGCAAGAGTTCAATCCCCACCTGCCCCAGAAGTGACCCATGTAGCGTGGCAGACCTCTCCTGACCCTCCCACTGCTCCCCTCAGCAGTGTATTTTGTTGATCTGCCTGTTCTGCTCCCCACTATGTCTCTGGTGAATCCTCTCACCACCCCTGTGCCTCTGGCCTGTACCTCAGTTCTGTATGCACAAATATATATATATATATATATATATATATATATATTTAAAGAACTCTGTGCTACCCACTAGCTGCTGCTTCTACACAGACCAGAACACTATCTTACCAATGTGGAAAAGATGTCACCAGTCTCCATGAGGAGGGGATGTTATTGGTGTCCCACTGGAAAAGGGTTAAATTGAGATTGGATCATGTAGTGTTATTGTAAGTCACCAAGTTCAATTTAAGTAATGAACAAGTCACAGGATCTCCTTTTAATAACTTACACAAGCACAGAATCACTCAGCACCAAGTACATTTCAGGAAACTGATAACCAGATCCTCCCACACCCAAGCATTAAAATAAAATAGCCTTCCCAATCTCTTACACTTCCACTCTTAATCTAAATGAAATTGATAATACTAGTATAAAATCTGGCTATGTAATTTTGTATTTTCTTGCCCAAATTATAGGATTTTTGGGAGATAAAAGTTATTTATCATAAAAAATGTATAATAACTAAAAAAAAAAAATCGCGCACTTCCTCTTTCTTTCCCAACTAGGGACTGTAATCAACTGAAGTAAAATAACACAATGCATATTTCTAACCTGTGGAGAATAATTTCAATATAGATGGCATTTAATAGATTTATGTAAACCATCTATTTTTTTTTTTTCCTTGTTCACATGCCTAAGGAGATTTCTAGATGAAACAGGTTCATTTTATGGACAATGGATCTGATAAGGGTTGAAACAAACTCTTACTTGTTTTATAAAAATAAAATGAAAAAGGATTAGATAATCTAGAGATCATCAAATTATATACTACACACACACACACACACACACACACACATTATATATATATATATTATATTACAATAAAGCATTTATAGCATCCCTAGACTAGGTTACAAATTGATTTTTTTTCCCATCTACCAACGATTGGAACTATCAACAGTGGAACTACATTTGTGGAGCGAGCTGTGAGGAGAACTAGCCCAAACTTTGCCTGACACTTATTTCAGGGCTAACCTCAAACCTGAGGTGATTATAATACTCATGAGTTGATTATAATGCCTTATACTATATATAAGTTGATTATAATACCTTATATTATGTATTTTAGTGAAATTAGCTTCTGATTCTAGGGAATTGAGAAGTTGGTGCAATATAGTGCCCATACTTGCCGCAGTTATCTTGGAAGTGGGGATCAGCTCTCGAGACCAGAAAATATCAATTAATAAAATAAAGTTCTTGGCCCTCTCTGGTGGCTCAGCGGATTAAAGCACAGCACTAAGAAGCTAAAGCCACTTCCACATGAGTTGGATTCCCGCCTGCCCTGGAGGAGACCACATGGCGTGGCAGACCTCTCCTGACCCGCCCGCTGCTCCCCTCAGCAGTGTACTTCCTTAATCTGCCTGTTCTGCTCCCCACTCTGTCTCTGATGAAGCCTCTTGCTGCCCCTGAGCCTCTGGCCTGTACCCCAGTTCTGTATGCACAAATAAATAAATAAATCTTTAAAAAACAACAACAAAAACAAACAAAACAAAAAAATAAAGTTCTTTAGGGCCTATGTAAAAAAAAATGCTAATCACAAGAAAATAGGATGAGCTGGCTAGAGGCATGTGAGGATTCAAGTCTCAATGTTTAGTAAGAAATGGAATTTATTACAGCAAGTTTCAAGCACCATGAAGTCTGTTGGTCCTTCTGTGAAGCACTGTGGTAGACCAGTAGAACATGGGTGAATATTCCTCCAATGCAGCCTGACCTCATTGACCTAAAGGAATTTAAAACCTTGTGTGGGTGAGTGTCCACAGGGCCTGTGTATAGCTACAGGAACAAGTCCCAGAGATTCAATCCTTTGCACTTTGGTTTGTACTTTGGTTTGTTTCTACTCTAACCAACTGAGGGGTTATATATCAGAGCAGAGTGGGTATCAGAAGGAGAATGGGCCTTTCTTAGGATCCTGTCCTAAGAGATAGCTCTGTAAATCCCACTGATCTTTGTTGTCCCAGAGTGTTTCTTGGTAAAAATTCTCATGTCAGGGATGGCTTATTAAGTCATATCCTGCCACAGGGTCTGTTTTGACATTTTAGGTCTACATGCTAGGAAGCACTGTGCTATGCCCTGCTTAAGATGAGGGAACAAAGCAAAGAAATAAATATTATTTCAATATGATAGTATCTTAGAGTACTATATTTTAGAGTAATGTACCAAGTCATAGATTAAAAAAAAAATCTGATGTTCAATTTTAGGCCCACATCTTACTGAATCAGTGATTATACATTTAAATGGCTTTGTTGTTTGTTTTCTGCTTTGATTTCCCTCAGCTAACATTGGTTTCTGTTCTTGAAAGATTTTATTAAGACTATGAAAGGACTTCAAGTATCTTAGTATACTTAGTTCTCAAAGATAATCTTATAAAGCATATCACACTGTTACTGTGTTAGTTTTTCCTCTGTGTTGAATTTTTTCTCTGGAATGTTGAAATTTCAAAGGTGTTCACCTTTAACAATAGCAGAGTCTGCTTGTTCTTTGCTTGTTTGCTTATCAGACAGAAACAAGTATTTCCAAACTTACATTCATTGTAGTTAGTAATCACCCGATTTATTCTGGTCTAGGCAGACAAATATCAATGGCAACATACCCAGAGTCCATCAGGAGGGGTTTTTAACTTGGAACTTTTCAGAATCATTATTTTTTTTTATTTTTCAAAATATTTTATTTACTTACACATACAGAAATGGGGTACAGAGATGCAGGGGCGGTGAGAGGATTCACCAGAAACAGAGTGGGGAGAAGAATAGACAAATTGACGATGCACAATGCTGAGGGGAGTAGCGGGTGAGACAGGAGAGGTCTGCTGTGTTAGGTGGATCATTTCCCGGGTAGGGAATCGAACTCGCACTCAAGCCGCTGCGATCAGCTTAAAGAGTTGCGTCCCAATCTGTTGGCCACCAGGGAGGGCCCTATAAACTTCAGTACAACACTGAGGGGAACAGTGGGTAACACAGGAGAGGTCTGCAGTGCCATGTGGATCACCACCAGGGCAGGGATCAAACTCATACTGCAGAGGCCATCACTTGGCTTAGTTACCCAGTGCAGCACTACAACCCACTGTGCCACCAGGAGGGCCACCAGGATTTTTAATTGTTGTTATCAATATGTTTGACCTCAAGTACTGAAGTTTTTTTTTTCTCTCTCTTTAAATAGAGGTATCAATAATATACAATACTAAATATGACTTAGAGTAATAGGCTCACTCCTATTCAGATCCATGTTTCTATACCATACTTACCAAAACATCCAGATACTCTTCCAGCACAGTTCATTGGAACCCACCCAATTTATTCTCACATTCATTCTCTATCCCTCTCCAGTAATCTCAATTCTGAAATTATTCTAGGGTTAGTTTTGGAGTTTCTTTTGTTTTGTATTTCTGTGTTTTACCTATGAGTGATATCCTATGTTTGTCTTTCTGCTTCTAATTTACTTAGCATAATTCCCATCTGTTCCATCTGTGATGTCAGAAATGACAAGTTCATATTTTATAGAGCTGAGTAGTATTTCATTATGTATATATACCACATCTTCTAAATTTACTACTCTGTTTTTGGGCATTTGGGTTGTTTCTATAACTCGGCTATCATGAATCCTGCTACAATGAACTTAGGAGTGAAACATCCCTTCAAATTAATATTTACTTTATTTAATTCTTAAAGGGAGTGTGAGCAGTTTTCCTCTATTTCTTTGACTAAGCTTTATTCTGCCCCTGCCCTTCCTTTGGAAAACCAATTGTTCTTTTTACTTGACTTTCTTAATGGTGTCTGATAGTTCTGGAACTGATCTTTTTTACCTGTTCTCTTTTCTTCCACCATGGTCTTTAATGCATTATTATTTTTGAGGTCACAATTTGATATTACATTCAATTTCCAGAGCTTTCTCTGAAGTTCATTATATCACTTTTTGAACTCTTTCCTTCCTGAATTTTTATTTCATTATTTAAAGCTATAATTAACTTTGCTTCTGGAATCTTTAAGTTTTTTTTTCCCCTGAACTTTGCTTTTTTATCTTTGATTAGTTTTATTCTGAGTTTTCTTACACTTTATTTTACTTGCCTTTCTGAGTTCACCCTTTTACTGTGATGTAACTTTCTGTGTTTTCTTCTATCTCTTATTTCTTTATTATGACTGTTTTCAAATGTTCCTTAGATAAAAAGACCATCTATTTTGTGTTTTTTATTGTGGTTTGTGGAACATTGTTCTTGCCTTTGGATGTCATATTCTCTTAGGTCTCATATTTTCATGTCTGCCCCTTTACTTTCTTGTCTGTCTCTTTATTGCTTGAGGTTTTAATTTTATAAAAGCTTTACTTTTTTGGCATATGTTTCCTTTAGTTAGCTCTTCTTAATCTGGTCTTTCTTGGCATCTGAATATTTCTATATCATTTTTGTAGTTTCTGAGTCAACCAATTTTGGAGGTTTCTTGGAAGAATCCAAATATTGACATGGATAAATTGGGGTATGGCTGGCTCGTGATTGTGCCACCCAAAAATCTCTGTCCCTTGGGCCCTCCCTGGTAGCACAGCAGATTAAAGCACAGCACTAAGAAGCTAAAAACACTTCAGCATGAGTTTGATCCCTGCCCAAAGGTGAACATGGCCGGCAGACCTCTCCTGACCAGCCCACTGCTCCCCTCAGCAGTGTTACTTTGTCAGTCTGCCTGTTCTTCTCCCCACTCTGTCTCTGTTTGAATCCTCTCAACCCCTATGCATCTGGCCTACACCCCACTTCTTCTATGCATAAATAAATAAAAATAAATCTTTTTAAAAAAGACGTAAAAAGAATGCATTAGATTTGGGCAGGAATCAGTGAGACTGAGGACTCTCAGAATTCATGGGTGAGTAATGGTATAACTCATATAGATAACAGATTGCTTTTTTTCAAAAATTCAGTTTTGTTGAGTATAACTGACATTAAAAAACAGTGAAATACTTAAACTGTACATCATGGTGATTTGATATACATGACACAAGACTCCCCATGTCTAATAATTTAACACATCCATTACCTAACATACTTATATTTTTCTTTGTGCAACTGAGAACATTTAAATTCTATTCTCTTCATATGTTCAAGTTAAACAATACTGTGTTATCACTGTTTTCAGATGTTATTTACATTGTGACTAAATATTTTCCCTTTTGCAATCTTCTTCCTATATCCACTATTATTCTTGCTCAGTCCTTGGCAAACAAATTACTATTCTTTCCTAGTCTTTCTTTTCTTTTTTTTTTTTTT
>NW_004567106.1:3062863-3079747 GCF_000260355.1 Condylura cristata | reverse complement strand
TATTTTTCAGATTTTCTTTTATCAAATTTTATTAATTCATATATCTATTTACATTTTTTTCATTTTAAAACAATGTTTACTTCTTCCCCCCATTCTCTAATGCAACATCAGCACAGTCCCTCCCTTCCCCCTTCCAATCCCTCTCTCTCCCTTTCCCTTGTAAAATATCTCTGGTTTATAATTGTCAGCTTTTGTTTTGTTTTGTATTGTCATGACAATACACATTCCTTCCTATGTCTTATGTGCATATGTCTTATTTACCCCCTTTTTCTTACATTCCTGCAATAAGAGAAACCATTCTATATTTTTCTTTTTTCTGTCTGACTTATTTCACTGAGCATGATCCCTTTTAGCTTCATCCATGTTGCTGAGAATGTTAGATAAGAGATTTGAGCATAAGACCTGAAATCATAAAATATATAGAAGAAAATGTAGGTAGAACAATATAACAATGCATCCCAATAACATCTTTAAAGATTCATCACCCAAAGAAAAGGAAGGAAAAGATAAACTCATGGGACTATATCAAACTGAAAAGCTGCTGCACAGCAAAAGAGACATTAACCAAGACAAAGAGACACCCTACGGACTGGGAAAAAAATCTTTACACACCATGCAATGGATAAGGGGCTGATCACAAAAATATACAAAGACCTCACATGAATCAACAAAAACAAAGCAAACGACCCAGTCAAGAAACGGCAGAAGAACTTAAGTGACGTCACCAAAGAGGAATTGGAAATGGCCAACAGGCATATGAAAAAAAGTTCAATGTCTCTTATAATCAGAGATATGCAAATCTATTCTTTATTTCTATAAACTTGTTTTTTTTGAAAGATTGTGCATGTAAATTATATACTATGCAGCATTTTTCTCTGTATTGTTTTGCTTAACATAATGACATCATGTTGCTTAAAATTATAGGATTTCCTTCATTTCTGTAGATGAATATTATCCCACTATATATTTATTTGTGTGTGTATCACATCTTGTTTATTAATCTGTTGATGGGCATTTAGGTTAATTTCAAATTTTAGCTATTGTGAATAATGTTACAATAAACATGAAGGCATCATCTGCACAGCAAACAAAACATCAACAAAATAAAAAGGCAACTTGTGAAAGGTAGAAATTATTTACAATCTTATTTCTGCTAAGCAATTAGTAGACTAAATCCTCAGAATAATATATACAACTCAATAGCAAAACAAACAATTTGATGAGTGAACAGAGGATCTGAATTCTTTTAAAGAAAACATTCCAATTATCAAAAGTTACATAAGGAGATGCTCACTTATCAATAAGGAAATACAGCTCAAGACTACAATCAGGTATATACAATGGGGATGGCTATTTTCAACAAGACAAGAAATACTAAGTACTGGCACAGGTGCAGAGAAAAGGGTACATGTTGGTAAGAACATAGTTGGTGTAATGCTATGGAAAACACAGTGGAGATTCCTCAAAATAATTAAATATTAAATCAGTGTATAATCTAACACTCTCACTTCTCAAAATATCCAGTTCTCAGCATATATCCAAATGAAATAAACACTCCTCAGTATATATTCAAATGAAATGAAACAGGATGTCAAAGAGATGTCGACATTTCCCAGTTTATTGAAGTCCCTATTCACCATAGGTAAGACAGGTTGCTTCAATCTTCATTAAAACAATGGGTGTATTTAACATTTTTGGTGCTGAAATGTAGGTTCTGGTCTCATCTTCAAATCCTATGAGGATTGTGTCCAAGAAAGGACTTTTCCTTTATTTGAATTCTTTTAGATTTGGTGGGCTCTATTTGACATGAAGGGCCATTTCGTATTAGAAATTTTATTTCTGGTTTAGTCTCCCTCTCTGTGTGCATAGCATGCATTCAAAACTTATTTCAAGTATATACATCACATTCTTTTTTTTATTATATTTCTTCTTTCCTTTTTTTTTTGCTATTGATGTTCACTACAGGAAACATAAAACCTATACAAGTGAGATTATAAATGAATAAAACTTATTCTTTTTTTTTTTTTTTAAAGATTTATTTATTTGTGCATACAGAACTGGGGTATAGGCCAGAGGCTCAGGAGCGGCGAGAGGCTTCACCAGAGACAGAGTGGGGAACAGAACAGGCAGATCGACGAAGCACACTGCTGAGGGGAGCAGCGGGCGGGTCAGGAGAGGTCTGCCACGCCATGTGGTCCCCTCCGGGGCAGGCGGGAATCGAACTCATGCGGAAGCGGCTCCAGACTCTCAGTGCTGTGCTTCAACCCGCTGCGCCACCAGGGAGGGCCGAATAAAACTTATTCTTAAGTCCACTACCTAGAGAAAGTTCCAGTTGACATTTTTTTAATAGAACATCCAGAAACATTTTGTGTTTTATCTCTGTTTCTATACACAGGTGGGCTTCTATATAGTTTTCTTTATTGCCTGCTTTTTTAAATCAAAATGTATTTTATATTATTTCCCTGTCAATAAATATGCTGAAGTAATTTTAAATGTCTGCACCATACTTTCTATGTGTATGTACTGTAATTAATCTAATCAATCTCTCCTCAGAGACCATTTAGCTTCATTGATTTATTAAGTAATTTTGTCTCAAGTATCAGGTTTCAATTTTGATTTTGCCCTCTTTGCCAGCTCAGAAATAGGCTTGTTGCTCTGTTATGAATGCTAACTTGTCTGCCTTGAAAACTATATTGAAGTTTTTTGAGAGAAGATGAACCACATTTACCATTGTATATATGTTTCTGGCATTACTACCAGTGTTCAAGAAACATTTTTTTTTTTTTATTAGGAATGATGGACAAATAGGTAATAAATGGCATCTGAACTAACTATAGTATTTGGTCAATTTTCCAGATCATTCCAAAATGAAAACAGGAGTCCTAAGTAGAAGAGAAATACTTTATTACTTACAGAACATTTCACAGCACATGCATTGGTTCCCATTGCCTCCAAGCCCATAGTAGTGAGTCCATTTTCAGATGAATGTTGTGAGTGAGATGGGTTTGCACTGTAGCTAAGGAAGTACTAAGTTCAGGAAATCTACTTCTTCTCTGTAAGCAGCA
Source organism: Condylura cristata (assembly GCF_000260355.1). Taxonomy (NCBI): domain Eukaryota; kingdom Metazoa; phylum Chordata; class Mammalia; order Eulipotyphla; family Talpidae; genus Condylura; species Condylura cristata. The sequence goes on along the minus strand of NW_004567106.1, from coordinate 3,076,682 downwards.
AACAAGCCTACTGCCCCAGAAGGAGACATTACCTCATTCTTCCAGGTTGCTTGCTTTAGTATAGGCCTGAGAAATGGTCTGGGTTAAAAGAGTGGTAATGACATTACATTCTTATAATACCTAGCAAGATCTGTATGAGCACAAGACAACGATGGATGCAAACATTAACCATCCTTACCTATGCTTTGAAAATACCCTTAGGGTAAATTCAAAAGAATGAAACAACTAAAGAATTTGCAGTGCTATAGATTTTCTGCTTATATCACCAAATTACCTTTTAAAACTTACTCTTGCAGGTTTGCTTTTTCAATTGTGTTCTATAGAATGTCTGTTGTTCACTTGTTAGCCCAGAAATGACCTCTCATTTAAATACTCAAGTCAGTGTTGGTGTTCTCTGCTTTCCCAGGGATATGTATCATTTGTATTTACAAGGAGAATATTTTAATAGAGTCATTTCCTGATTCGTGTCAAGCAGAAAATAGATTGTTTGCCTTAGGTTGGTGGGGACAGGAATGCTAAGATAAGCAAATGGGCAGCAGCAGACTGTTACTTCCTACTGATGAGGTTTGGGTCCCTGTTTTCTCACTTGATCTAACACAGTGGACAGGTGGTATGTTGTGTCTGCATGCTTGTAGGTAAATTTAATGGCATTTCAAGGAGTTCTGAAAAAGCAAAGTAATACTTTGGATTGTTTTTGTCAAATAAAGCTATTTGACCCAAGTCTCATTGAAAACAGATGTGGGAATATGCAATTCTAACTTTTTTTTTTTTTTTTTAACTATCCTTCCCTGGAGGCTTTTGGCTTATGCCAATCTGAATTTTGATGATAAAAATTTCAGCTTCTCTTTTTTCCACATATGTTGTCTTTAATATATAGGAAAACTTTGAGAGAGGAACCTTCGGCAGTAGCTATATTGTTAAAAGTAGGACTGATCCATCAGAGTTCTATCAAATAAGAAAGAAAGCTTTGTCCTTGGTCAAGGCCTCTCATGAGATAGAGCTCTGGCACATGTGTTCTGGTTGTGACTGGGTTAGTAGTTGTTGGCATGGGAAACTCCATTTTTCTTATAGACAATTCCTATGACTTAAACATAGTCAGTTATTTTTAGATTCCTCTTCTGTTAAGTGATAATGCATATATCTGACCTTAACCTCAATCAGAGATTCTCCTGAAAAGACCTTGTTAAAATTTTTATGTGTGAGAGCCAAGCAGAGATCCCCTCTGTATTCCACAAAGAGTTCCTTTACCCCCTTAACAGTGACTCTCCATGATTTGGCTGTGTCTTTCCTGACAGTTAAAGCATATAAATTGAAATAAATTGGCTACTGGTTACATATGAGGTGTTCTGAAAAGGGACACCCCGATTACTGTGTCCTCCAGCTAGTATATTTTTGTCTTGATACCAGAGAAGCACATGGCATTCCATGGGGATATTTGAAGGAAAACCCCACAATATCTACAGAGTATTTGAAGGAGAATGGCCCCTTTATTTCCTCTAAAGTTGGTAACATTCATGAAGAGTGTCCTCCAGGCAGTCAGAATCAGTCTGACAGAATCGGTCTGAAAATACTTGTGTCTTGACTCTGTCCAAAATTCACATATTAATGACTTATCTTTAATATGTCTGTATTGTATATAGGTTGTAAGAAAACCTGATAAAAGCTAGATGAGTAAATAAGGTTGGGCCTTACCAGAATACTATGATGTATTCTTAGCCTATAGCAGGTGGAATAGTCCATCGTCCTCACATGTGGACTGGATCTCTGTATGTGGACTACTTCCTTGAACCCATGTCAATTAAGATGTGAACATAATTTCAATTAATTTCATGATGTTTAAAAGAGACACAGGATTATAAGGGTAAAAGTTGTCTCTTCTGTTTGCTAATATCACCATACACAAATAACAGCCTTAAACCAACAGTTGTAACTTCCTTTCTATATATCTTCTCAAGTCAAAATTGTACCAGGCTGATTGATCTTTCAGTTCTGGGGCCTTTTATTTCTTAATGTTTTTCCAGATGGCTCTTTATCCTCTAAGGCGTAGCCTCTGTGTTTTAGTCAGCAAGAAAGGACACCTTTTGCCTTTTCATTTTTGAACCCATAATCCAGCCCAGAAAAGTTGTGTCTATATCTTTTTGGCCAAAACTCTATTGTATTGCCACTCTTCAAAGCATGTATGAGAGGAAGGCGAAGAACTTGGTTGAGAATGAATGTGGACTGGATGAACCTCCCACATCATATACATCCACTAAGTAAGAAGAGGAAACTTTTGGAGAGTCCCAAAAAAGACTTAGAGAGGTATAAACAAGTACAGCTGTTAACATTAAGTAACAAGAGATTATGAATGTTCCTTTTACATATCTGCATTATCTAAACTCCATGGAAAGCCAAGTCTGTATCACCTTGTTCCAATCAGAATGGCCAGCACAGGGTCCGGTCCTTCCCACTTCTTGTGGACCCAACATGACCAGGATGCCACCTGACTGAGGCTCTGAATAGAATGGTCTGTAGATGGAGTGTGGTAAACAATGTACCACTGGCATTCTCAGAGAAGGGTTGTCATTTTGAGCCAGGTTATCTTGAGATGCGTTTACCTAGCTTTCAGGAGTTGAGTGGGAATGACAGGCCGATTCTTCCAAAACTTTTCTGTCACACTAAGTAGTCACTAAATGTGATTTCAGAGATCTAAAATAATAGACTTTTGTTTTAGCTTCCCAAGCTGGAGTTGAATCCCACCTTTGGGCTATGTCTTTGGGAAATCTCTTCTTAGACCTCCTTTATTTCATCTGCATAGTAATAATAGAAATAGCCATGGATTAAGTGAGAAAATAGAATAACATACTCTATAGACAGAATAACATAGTCTACAGAAATACACATATGTACATGTGTATGTGCCAGATTTTGTTCTGATTTTTAGATCAGGGGCAAACTGATTACCTGTCACTAGATTCTATCATTTGAACATAAGTTATCGAGATTTACAAGAGGAATGTTTTTCTCTAACATATCCTTTTATTTTTTTTGCTAGGCCTCTGTCACTTATAACCAGCCATGGTCTCTTTCATGAGTGGTTTGAGCAGAGATAAGAGCGAGTATGTATCTTATGTCTGCTGAAGCATGTGCTGTGACTTATGGCCCCATCTGCAGTGGATGTGGATATAGAAGGCAAAACCTGATTCCCCCTGCTCATTAATACCCAAAGGGATAAAGCAAAATTCAAGTGAGATGTACATTAGAGTCTCTAATAGACCATCCGATGAGATAGTTACTTGACCACATGGCCTTCGATGAGTTAATGATATAAATAAACGATCAGGTGGCAGAATGAAGTCTGTATGACCAATTTTTGTTCAAAGAAAGCATTTTTTCTACTCTAATGATACATTTTCTAATTGATACCTCTCAGAAATAGACTGTCTAGCAATGTTTTCACCTTCTGCCTGTGGCAGGATGGAGTGAGTGCAAGGTCAAGACCTGAACATACAGGCAACTGCAGATTAATGACCTTGGATAAGTTTCCTCTTCCTTTTTCTTTTTTTGGTATTTACTCTAGCTGCTGCTGGGAGGAGAAGAGAAGAGAACAGGTTGCAATGTCAACAGTAATAGCAAGTGCAGTAGACCATCTGCAAAAGGGAGCTGCTGATCTGACTTCCAGAGTATGTTAGCTCCAAGGTTAAAGGGACAGAGTAGAGCTCCTAGAAAAGAAGGTCAGTGCCATTTTAATTTTCTCCATCTTAGTTTTCTCTTGGGTTAGATAATTTAAAGTCTGTCATGAGTCTGCAAATTTGTAAAGAAACTTGCAGATGTTATCTCATTTTACCCAGGTCTATCTGTAGCCATGGGGGAAGAGATTAGGACATCAACATTATTCAAGATATTCCATGGAGACAAGTTGCACTGGGTTGATGGGCAAGGGGTGAACCCAAACTTATGAAGTGGCTGCTCTGACAGGAACAGAAATCACTGCCTCCCATGGGAATGTTGTTTTTGATAAACACCTTTCAAAGGCAATTAAAGGAGAAAGAACCAGGGCAAGGTTATTCTGTGTTTTGTTTCTCTGGTTTCCCTTCATGTTTGTTTTTCTCTCCAAATTAAATGGTGTTAAACTGTATTAACATGACAAGTCCACCTCTGTTTGGGTAAAGATTGTTTTATGTCACCACAGACTCTTATGAAGAGATTTAGAGTTGGATATGGCTGATGTCCTGAAACCCAAAGATGTTTCTATTACTTGAGTGGCTGGTTAGTTGACTCTTAGACCTCAGCCATATATATATATTTTTTAAGATTTATTTATTTATTCATATGGAACTGGGCACAGGCCAGAGATGTGGAGGGTTAGAGGATTCACCAGAGACAGAGCAGGGAGCAGAACAGGCAAATTGATGGAGTACACTGCTGAAGGGAGCAGTGGGCGGGCCAGGAGAGGTCTGCCCCACCATGTGGATGTCCTCCGGGGCAGGCAGAGATCGAACTCATGCAGAAGTGGCTTCAGCTTCTCAATGCTGTGCTCTATCCCACTGCACCACCAGGGAGGGCCTAAACATCAGCTATCTTGAGTCTGAGACTCAAGTACTTTTCTGCTCCATCCATCCAGCACAGGATGCTCACTGGGGAGTCTGGATTATTGAAAGATCAAAGATAGACCCTGCTGTGTCTTTCTGTAAAATAGCTAAAGCTCTTGATCCTTGACAGATAAAATGAAAATAACTCATCTTCAGAGAGGGATAGGCAGGCCAAGGGGTCTGGGCCTAAGCCCAGCCTAAGCTGCTCCATCCAATAGGATGCTCTCTTGTGGAGTCTGGTTGGTGGTAACAATGTTCGTATTTCTCTTTGTCTCTGCCCAAAGTATCACAAAGGGGTCAGTCAATGGCCAACTTGGGAGTACCCTGGACACTTTCACCCCTCTATCAGGTGACTGTAATATTCCTAAGTGGACAGAGAGAGCTTAGTGCTTGTCAATGACACTACCTGCTCATCCACTCATCCACTCAACAAGTGCTCACTGAACACCGCCCTGGTATCTAGTAAATGGAAAGTGTTGGCACATCAAGGAGAAACCACAATAGACCTGGTCTATGTGCTTCTGGGAATTGTTTTCAATAGAAAATATACAAAAAGATAGAAATGGGCAAAGTGATTTCACAGAATCCTGAAGTTAACATAACAGCAAAGAAAGACATGAGACTTGGACGTGTCATTTGTGTTCAGACCAGAAGGATAAGACCAAGTCAAGGACAGGAGGGTGAACAGTCTAATCTGGAAAAGAAATCAACATGTATTTAGGCTGAGAAACAGAAAAGAACAGACGTGCTTCAGGAACAGGAGAGGAGACAGGTGTGGAGGGAATGAATCTAGAAAAGCAAAGATTTTAGATGAGATTATTTAAAAGTGCAGGAGACAATATTGCAGGCCAGGTCAGAGTTTGATACTATTATTCACGTAATGGTAAGAATGAAAAACACTTTATGCTGGACAATGCCATTATTTGGCTTTGGATTTATGAAAATTATCCCAATAACTTTCATTTCTACTTGCTTAACTTTGCCATACTCAGCCCCGTGATAAGCCTCCCTGATGAGTTAGGTCCCTGGGTGTTGTACAAAGGCATTTGGGGTCTTTTATTGCTCACATCTTTTCCATAATGTGTCCTTTGCCTGTATCTCCTCAAAATACTAAACATTTGCAGGGGACCTTTGTGTTTTGGTTTCCCAATCAAGGTTTCCCACTTCCAAGACCTCAGATACCTCCAAAACTGTGAGAACATAGTTCCTGTCCATATAATGAGAGTGACTCCTGTCACTCAAGAAAAGCTAGCTTTTAATCAACATCAAAACCTGTGGTCCTCGTATATTCTACATGACAAGTGGAAGAGCAGAAATGCTACTGCAAAAGGCTTCCATTGCATAGGCACTAAATGTGCATTTTTATTTCCCCCCAGTGCTCTAGTTCTTCCCAGGCCACAAGTCAGTCCATGATGGTCTCATGCTAATCAGAGTGTGTATCGTCAGCAGGACCTCCTGGAGATACACAGTCACATGTTCCCCTCTAAGACCAGGTATATCTTGGTAAAGTTCATTTTGATATAGATGATGGTGGCATGGCCTGGTCATGTAGAAACGAGACATTCAGTTGCTTATTGTATTGATTGCTTACCTACATAGTTTCATGAGGGCGGGATTGGGAAATCTCTATCCTGCTATGGGAGACATTTTCAGAAGGAAGAATAAATCTCAGTTTCTGGAAACTTCAGTCAAGTTACTCTTCTCCATTGATGGGTGTATATACATATATATAAGCGAAATATCGGAGACTTAAACATGCTTAGGAAAGGAATCAAAGCTTTGGTTCTATAGATCTTTCAAGAAAAAAAGAACTAAAATAGTGTAATTGGTCAAGAACAAAGTCCTCAAGTCAGACATTTGGGTCCAAATCTCAACCTGCATTTCTTTACATATGTATCTTGGCTGACTGGGCTGCCATAACAGCACCTCACAAACAGCTTCTCACAGACTGAGTGGCAATTAATGATAAATAACATAAGAACATTAATTCCACTGTGAGGCTCCATCCTCATGGCCTCATCTGTCCTAACTGATTCCCAAGGACCCTTCCCCTCACCCCCAAGCAAATGTCATCACATTGCTGTTAGGCTTTAACACATGGATGTTCAAGGACACACTCATTCAATCTATATTATCCTAATCATGATCCTTCAAAGTACTGTGTTTTTCATATGCAAAATCATTTCTTTCTGCCCCAACAGCCTTAATTTTTAAAATAAAAATGTATAACCACCTTTTTTGGTCTATACAACTACATTGGCAAATAAATGTGCACACCACTAAAAATTTTAACTCAGTTCAACAGCAACTCTAAAGTGAGCAGCGGGCAGGTCAGGAGAGGTCTGCCACACCATGTGGATCTCCTCCAGGGCAGGCGGGGTTCGAACTCATGCGGAAGTGGCTTAAGTCTCCCTGTGCTGTGCTTTAAACCGCTGCACCACCAGGGAGGGCCCCCACAAGTGCACTTTTTAAGAACAGTCTCCAATAATAATTCTGATGTGTGCTAAATGTTGAGAACCACTGATACAATGAAACTCAGCACAAGCAACTGATTCATTAGTTCCCTATCTTTGTTTTTTCATTAGTATATTTGTTTGTGTTTTAGTGTTATTGCCCCACTTGAACTTCTCTTACAATTTCATATACACACACACATGTGTGTGTGTGTATGCTATATATGATATAGTTGTATATCATATCCTTTAGAGTGTGTTTCAAGCCAGTTTGCTGCTTTGGTGGATACTTGTGACCTAGGTCCTCACTTGCAGCTCATTTATGGCTACTGAATATTTTCTTGCTACTTTCAACTGTTAGACAGTCCTGCCCACTCCCTCCTGATTTATCCTGTATTGTATTACCTTCTCCTTTCACCCCCACCTTCTTGGTGATTTAAAAGATGTTTTTGTTGTTTCTGGAGCCAATAGTTCTGTCATATATTTCCCTCCAACTTAAAAACACTGGACATTCACTGGCTAGTTTGCACAAAGTCACGCCTGTGCTCAGTAGCTATTTCTTAGAGACTGGATTTTCTGGGTTTCTGTCCTCCAGCCTCTTGCTGAAATTTAGGTCAGCTCCTTAAATTAAAGTAGACGGAAAGCTCTCAGACTAGGTTAGTGTACTGAACTGCTTCCACCTGTCACTTAAAGTAAACCTTGTGCTTTATCTAGTGTCCTGTTTTTATTGACTACTCTTTCCCAGCATCACAGAAAATGAATCTGTGAATAGAATTAAAGAAGGGTTAAAGCACAAAATGTGTTAACAATGGATTTGAATAAACTGGGAAAGATTGGGTGGCCTCTAAGAGAATTATAATGAGTGTCATATTAATCAGAAATGGCAGAAAACAGGTGTATTAAACCTAAATAAATAAGGGATTTCTTGCCATGTCAGAGAGCTCCCAGAAATGTCAGGGTCAGAGGCTATATAAGAACCAGGGAAGTGGGCACTTCTGTCAGATACAGACAAGGCAGGGAACTGTGGAGGATACTGGGGTGGTCCCCTGCTCACTGTCACTTCCACAATCTCAGCCTCTGGCAGAGGGCTGATGGTCCAAATTTGACTAGGTGTTCACTCTTCAACTGATAGCTTCTGCAGAGGAAGGAGTTTTTCTTTCTTCCCAAGTTTCCTCCAAAATATTTAAACATTTTTTTGAATGTTGTGTGGCCTCTAATCAAAACTTCCCCTGAACATGACTCATACCCCTTGATTTCCACCACAATACAAATATCTATCAGTTATTGAGGACTTTCTACCCAGGTACTGGGCGAGGTGGCCCATATGTAGGCCCTCTAATCCTTACCACAACCCTCTGAAAAAGATAGCATTATATCAGGTTTTTTTTTTTTGTTTGTTTGTTTGTTTGTTTTTTTAGTTTTTATAGTTGAAATGGGTAAATAATTTGTCTAAGGGAATAAATGATGAACCTTGGCTTATGTAACCCCATAACTGATGGCAGTTCAACACTAGCAAAATCTGTGTCTCCCTGAGTTTTTTCACTGTATCAATACATGTGAGGCCAATAGGTCTTGTTGTTTAGTTATTATACCTATATTTGAATAATGATGCTCATTGACCAAATAATGTGTAAGATTCTGTCTACTAGCATCATTCCATCTTTCTATAACTATACTCTAATGGATGCCATTTTTTTTTAAGATTTATTTATTTGTGCATACAGAACTGGGGTACAGGCCAGAGGCTTAGGGGCAGCGAGAGGCTTCACCAGAGACAGAGTGGGGAGCAGAACAGGCAGATCGATGAGGTACACTGCTGAGGGGAGCAGCGGGCGGGTCAGGAGAGGTCTGCCACACCATGTGGTCACCTCTGGGGTAGGCGGGGATCGAACTCATGCTGAAGTGGTTTTAGCTTCTTAGTGCTGTGCTTTAACCCGCTGTGCCACCAGGGAGGGCCCATGGATGCCATTTTTAAAAGCCAAAGAGTGTATAACTACAGAACAGATTTATGGTCAATCTTGTTCAGTATGATATGGCTGTAGAGAACAGAGCAGATTCAGACGATGTTGATAGAACCATTGTCTCTGTCAAGTGGGATGTGGGTTTCCTTAGGTCTCCTATTTTAGATTATACAATTCCACCAAGTCCTGGAATTTGGGAACTAAACATAGGCCTAATAACCCTGTGCAAGTGGCTGCCAAAAATACAGTTCCTACTGTCTGGCTGGTGAAAGGCTATCCATCCTTTGTTCTGAATGAATACATCTCAGCAGACTCAAAAGAACTTTTTTTAAGGAGAAATTGCATGTGTTCACTATTTTCATGTTGATGAAGTGATCACTCCTGATACTCTCTTGGGTGTATGCAGTTTTAAGTAGAAATCAGAAGCTGCTTTTGTTGAACTAAATCACTGGTTTTGATGTGGAATCCCTGTATAAAACTGCAATTGCTATTAGGGCATTGAAAGGCCTAAAACCTGAGTGTATGTTTTATTTATGAGGAGCACATCTATTGAACTCTACTGTAAGTGGACATTTATGAAGTACCTGCTCAGGGCTAGAATTGTATCAATGCTCCACTTTTACTTACAGAAAAAGACACAATCCTCAGCACAGAAATATCCACTTTAAAACATAGTAAAAATAGGCCCTCCTTGGTGGCACAATGGGTTAGGATGCAGCACTGCAAGCTGGCTGCAGCCGCTTCAGTCCAATTTAGATTCTCATGAGGTTATCCACATGGCACAGCAGAGCTCTCCTGTCTTACCCACTGTTTCCCTCAGTGTACTTCGTAGATGCTCCTATTCAGCTCCCCACAGCAGTGTACTTCGTAAATCTTCCTATTCTGCTCCCCACTTTGTCTCTGGTGAATCCTCTTACAGCCCCTGCACCTCTGGCCTGTACCCCAGTTCTGTATTCATAAAAAAATAAATTAACTAATTTAAAAAAACATGAAAATGCAGGGGATGTTATAATATAATCACTTGGAGAATGTTCTAGAGGGATTGTTCTAGAATGTACAAAGAAAGGTATTACTAGAGGTTTGGGGTATACACATGAAAATAAAAAACAAATTTCCACAGAAGACTTATATTTGAGTTGCAATAAAACTGTTTTACCAGAAGACAAGGGGGGTGATTTTTGAGGGCTGAAAGACAAAAGTCAACTCTTTCAATACGAAGAGGCTTAAGGAGTTGTGAGCTGCATCAGGGAGTTTAATAAAAGAGTGAAAGGAAAATTTAAGAAGGATCTGAAACAACAGGTCATTGCATTACTATTCACTTATGTAAGTATATACATATATTATATAGCTATAAGTATATACAATATTATATGCATCGTACATATCACTTGCATATAATGCATATGTATATATGTGTAAATATATGTATAATGCAAAAATGTTTGGATTGTGCTTAGAGGCATCCACTCAAGTTTAACACATGGGAAATGATGTTGTGTCCTGTTATCTGAAACATGAATTAAAGCAAGAATGGGACATATTTGTAGATAACAAATCAGAATTTTACCTTTGATAATGATTTATGGAAGAATGGGAAGACACATGTGTGTGTCAGTCATTTTTTTTAAATTATATAAGCCATGCATATCAGGAATGAGCATGAGTGGTATTTTAGTTAGGAAATGATTTCTTTTTACTGGCTTGAAATGTTAAGAAAAAAGGTCAGTCCGGACCAATCCTGGTGGTGCAGCAGGTTAAAGCACAGCACTAAGAAGCTAAAACCACTTCAGCATGGGTTTGATCACTGCCCCAGAGGTGACCCACAGGGCGCAGCAGACCTCTCCTGACCCACCCGCTGCTCCTTTCAGCAATGTACTTCTTCAATGTGACTGTTCTGCTCCCCACTCGGTCTCTGGTGAATTCTCTCACTGCTTCTCCACCTCTGGCCTGTGCCCTAGTTCTGAATGCATAAATAAATAAAAATAAATCTTAAAAGAAAGACCAGTTGGGCCCTCCCTGGTGGCGCAGCGGGTTAAAGCACAGCACTGAGAAGCTAAAGCCACTTTAGCATGAGTTCGATCCCCGCCTACCCCGGAGGTGACCACATGGCGTGGCAGACCTCTCCTGACCCGCCCGCTGCTCCCCTTAGCAGTGTACTTTGCCCATCGGCCTGTTCAGTTCCCCACTCTGTTTCTGGTGAATCCTCTCACCACCCCTGCACCTCTGGCCTGTACACCATTTCTGTATGCATAAATAAATAAATCTTAAAAAAAAAAAAAGGCCAGTCTAGTAATTTTTTTTTTTTAGATTTATTTATTTATATAAGAACTGGGGTATAGGCCAGAGGTGTGTGTGTGAGGATGTGAGTGGATTCACCAGAAACAAGTGAGGAGCAGAACAGCAGGTTGAATGAAGTACACTGCTGAGAGGAGCAGCAGGCCAGTCAGGGAAGGTCTGCCTGCCACACCATGTAAATTATCTTCTGGGCTGGGAATCGAACTTGCATTGCAGTGGCCACGGACAGCTTTATAACATTTTACCTTTAACCCCTTGTGTCACCAGGGAGGGCCAACTTTGACATTTTTTAACATAAATTTTACAAGAGTCAAATTTTGTCTTCTAGTCCATAAAATGATTGCCAACAAATCCCTCAATTATGGTGACTTAATAAGTTGTTAAAGAATACAGTTTCTTATTTAAAAGCTTTTACCCTAAATGTCTAGCCACTGAAAATGCTTATTTAATATTCAATGCCATATTTAAGAACCACTTTCAAATATCTTTGATGCATCATTCAGCTAAATTGGAAGATGTGAATGTGGAATGCTTTAAGACTTGTCAGAATGAATAAGTGGTTTAGTAAGTTGTTCTATTTCTAATATGAGCCAGAATGAAAAAAAAAAAAAAAACAAAAAAATGAGTAACTCTCCAGTGTTAAGATGGGAAAATATGAAAACCATCCTAGCTTACTCCACTCATCACCATGGTTTCATCATCTATTACACAGTAAAACAAACATAGCCACTGACTATAACCCTTAATGAGCATATGTGACTCTGATAATATTTATCAGGTTTATTTGTTTGAGGCCAACTGAAATGAAAAGAAAACAGTGAAGCATTGGGTCATTAGTCTCTTCTGACGTGGGTTGTAATTCTAAGGAAAACATTAGTAGCCTATTTTTAGCAAGTACCTTCATCCACTGAAGCGATAATGGCCAAAACAATAATCCCTGGGATGGAAAACAGAAATTCCCAGAATTAAACTTTGTTATTCATCTGTTCAATGGTCATAGGAAATCTATCAGCGCTATCATTTCTCATCAACATGGAGGAATGTTTTACATCATTTACAAGTCTCCCTAACTAAACTGACTTTCACCTTCATCTCTGCTAAGGCAAGATCCTCCCAGCCAAAAGAAACGAAAAAGGTCACCTCTCCCATGAATCTCTCTTTACCTGAAAATGTTATTATTTGTACATTACAGTATGTTAATGCATAGAATGTTTATTCTATGTTCTTTCCTTTATTGCAAATTACCATTGCGGTAGTTAGACAAAAATGATAGTAGAATCTATTGCCAGGGTGCATGGGGAGATGACAGGAACTAGAAGTACAGGATTTTCCCTATGAAGGCAGAGAGCCCACAGTAGGAAGAATAAGGCAGATGAGTGGGGTCAAAAGTGGTCCCCAATATTCTTTAGCCTCAGCAATCCTGGGCACTTGCTACTGATTGATAAGAGTATATGAACATGATGAGGGGGACAGAATCCAGCTTGGTGGAGAGGGAGGAGAGTAGGATGTAGGGAGTAATTTGAAATTTATCAGGAGGCATTTGTGATTCCAAGTAGATTGTTCACAATAAAGCAGCTAAGGATTAAATGTGGGACCTTCTACCATCTGTGTGATTTTGATGAGTGCACAATCATGTTGAAGCTCATAAGACTATTCTAACAATAAATGAGATACTGTAAGAAGACATTCTATTGTCTAGCTTATACATGTTTAACAAAAGGTGTTTATTGGTTTTGTTGCTATTATTTTGTGCTTCTCAGAGGTGTGCCTTAGCCTTACCCTAGTGGCGAATTATTGTTTTAAGTTGTGATATGTCTCCCAAGGTAAGTACAGCAACTATCTGGCAAATTCTGACTTTAGCAGAAGGTATCAGGGAAGGCTTCACGGAAGATTCAGGCAATAAGGGAAGAATTACCTTGACCTCTAGTTTATAAGGGCCAGTTATAATTTTAGGAAGTGGTAATGAGGAAAGGACCAATTGTCCATGAACCATGTGATAAAGGGGAATCATTTACATATTTTATTTTTGGCATTCCAAAAGGAATTCCAGCCACTTGTTGGATATTTCTACCAGAAATGGTAAGTTTCGTAGAGCAGGGCAATTTTACATTGTTTTATTATTCTGACAGAGATGCCAAGAAAAAAGTAATATTTAAATACTTTTGTTGATTCTGTGGGACCTACACAGAAGTAACTCTTATAACTGAGTAGTTGATTGTTACTCTGGGAAACCTCTGTGTGTGTGTGTGTGTGTGTATGTGTGTGTGTCTCCTCTCAAAAAGAGACAAGGAGTGCTGTAGAAAGCTAGAATGGATATTGGCATAGAATGCTTGCTTTCATATGGTTGTGTGAGTGCTCATCTATACTCCTTCAAGAGTGTGGTTTATATTACAGAATGAAGGTACTTAGGTTTATTCATTTAATTCTTCATTTATTAATAAACCCTTTGACCTTTCTTTCTTTCTTTCTTTCTTTCTTTCTTTCTTTCTTTCTTTCTTTCTTTCTTTCTTTCTTTCTTTCTTTCTTTCTTTCTTTCTTT
>NW_004567106.1:2970588-3062763 GCF_000260355.1 Condylura cristata | reverse complement strand
TTCTTTCTTTCTTTCTTTCTTTCTTTCTTTCTTTCTTTCTTTCTTTCTTTCTTTCTTTCTTTCTTTCTTTCTTTTTCTTTCTTTCTTTCTTTTCTAAAACTCCAACATAGCCAGTGGGCAGGGGTAAGACCTTATAGGAAACCAAACTCCAGGGCAGGAAGGGAGGCTCAAAACCTCACCACCCTTCCCATGAAAAATCCTCCTAGAGCTAAAGGATCTGTGTTTCATTTTCCTTCAGGAAGAAGTATTTTCCTCAAAGGGATCTTTTGTTGAGTGATATTAGCTACTGGCATAACGATACAACAAAGAGAGGGGTTCAACCAAACTCATTTTATATAACGCTATAAAACTATATAGGTCCTAAAGGTAGAACTGATGTTGAGCATCGTCCTGATGTTAAGGATACTGTCTATGTTTAAGAATATTTTTAAGTATCTCTACTCCACAGTGTGTTTATTATAGAGATAAAAATATAAGTAATATATTTAGTATATTGAGAAAAGTTTCAAGAATGAAACTCCCCATTAGCCTATCATGCATAGCATTCTTTTATGTGCCATGTTTTATAGATAGATCATTAAAAAAAAACACTTAGAAGAATGCTGAAAAACCTGCTTGTGTCTTGTTTTATTTTTTCTTGGTTAGTATATGATCTCATCCACAAATATATTTTTAGCACAGCCTCAACTTTTTATAACATTTGTTTGTTTGTTTGTTTGTTTCCTTCTCAGTAGACATTCTCACTTCACCAATTGTTTCCTGATTGACCTGGCTTGCAGGGACTGGGCAAGACATTTACTTCTTCCTTTACAGTCATGAGATTGGTAGGGAGACCCTGTCCAAAGATCCAGGAGTACCCCCAAATTGTTTTCCTCTGTCATTTCTAGAGTAGTCCTGTGATCAGTACAAGACTAGAAATGGCTTTGGGACAGGGAGTGATAACAGATCACAGGACAAGCAAATATCAGATGAACATTCTTCTCCCCTGGGTGGTATTTGAAGCTGTGAAGCTTAACAACCTCTAAGCATTTTTGTGAACACAAAGAAGGAGCCCTGAAGAACCAGAGGAAAGCCTCTTTCTGTGGGTGGGCTTACAGGATGAGTAAGAACTGATTTTCTCCTGTACTGAAAAAACATCCCTGAGAAGAGGCCTTATATGGAATAGTTCTGGTTAGAAACAGAAGTGATTTGCCTTAGGAGGGAAACAAACTGGCTTCAATTCCCAGGTGCAACCATACTCAATGACAGTTTTACTCCAGGTGAATTATTCTCTGTTTGAACCTCAGTCTTAGTGCCTGTAAAGTGGAGGAAAAAAAAAAAAAAAACAGCGAAGTTTATGAGTATTCAAGAGGTGTATTTAAGAATATGAGGACTTCCAGATTTGGGTGCTATAAGAAATATGGACAGACAGACATAAATCTAGACAAACTAAGAAAAGGAGAGTGAGGGGCAAAGAGCAGACAGGATTAGGAATCTCCCCATATCCAGCCTCATGGGAAATCAGTTTTTTTGGCAATTTTCTTAAATGCGAATGTGCACATCTGAAGATCTTACTAAAATGAAAATTTTGATTGAGCAGGTCTTGCATAAGCCCTGAGTTTCTAATTAGCCCTAACCTACTGTGAACCAATAGATTGATTTGTGGACTACTTGCATAGCAATATTCCAAATCACAAATGAAGATGGAACTCATCTCCATTATTTTGATTCCCCAGGAGCCAGCATTATCACTGATAAAATGGAAAGTATTTCAGGGCAATTCTGGATGTTTAGTGTTTGGTGCACTGTGCTTGCTTACTACAGAGAGGAGAGGGCTTCATTATCACAGGCTAGTGGGATGCTCCATCACTCCTAAATATCTGTGCAGCTTAACTGAAAACTCTTTTACAAATGAAGCTGAACTCAGGGCCCTCCCTGGTGGTGCAATGGGTTAAGATGCAGCACTGCAAGCTGGCCGTAGCTGCTTCAGTGTGAGTTCGATTCCCGGACCAGGAAGTGACTACCTGGCATGGCAGACCTCCCCTGACATGCCTGCTGCTCCCCTCAGCAGTGTACTTTGTCGATCTGTCTGTTCTACTCCCCATTCTGTCTCTGGTGAAGCCTCTCATCGCCCCATGCACCTCTGGCTTGTACACAGGCCTGTACGAATAACTGAATAAATCTTAAACAAATCAAAACAGGCCCTCCCTGGTGGCGCAGCAAGTTAAAGTACTGCACTAAGAAGCAGAAACTACTTCCGCATGAGTTCGATTTCCGCCTGCCCCGGAGGTGACCACATGGCGTGGCAGACCTCTCCTGACCCGCCCGCTGCTCCCCTCAGCAGTGTACTTCGTCGATCTGCCTGTTCTGCTCCCCACTCTGTCTCTGGTAAAGTCTTTCGCCACCCCTGAGTCTCTCGCCTGTACCCCAGTTCTGTATGCACAAATAAATAAATCTTTAAAAAAAATCAAAACAAATGAAGCTAAACTCATGTGTCAAAAATATCGATGGGATCATGGCCAGCCAGAGCTTCTAGGGAGGGAAGGTGGCAGGAGAGTCCCTCTACATCATCCTTTCTCACCGTTGCTGGATACTCACATCTCACTACACAGGAGCTTCCTTCATGAGTCTGGGAAGACCAATTATTCCTTGGGTAGAAGATAGGTTAAAATGCTAACTTATGTCCTATTGTCAAGAGTTTTACATATGGCCAGAATACAAACCCAAGGGTCTGCATATTTGGGATGTAGTGAGCAATAGAGTCAGAGTAAAATTCTGAGTGTCATTCAGAGCTATGAGATTACCTGCTAAGGTCTGTGAACAAGTTATCTAAACTTTTCATCTGTGAAAATGGACATTATCAAATAGCACACATTTTCAATGAACCCTATTTTTAAGAAAAATGAGGAAATATATGAAAAAATTTAAAGAACACCAAGAAAAATACAATTTTAAAGGTTAGTAGGTTCAAACGTTCTAAGAATATTTACCTACTCAGTTGTCCAAATGTAATATGATGTCTAAGACTCTAAAACTCAACTAGATGGACCTAATTATATTTGATAAACAATCTGTAGAGAGAGCAAGAGTGTATATGTTTCTTAAGACATCATTCATGTGGGCCTCACTGATGGCACAGGGGTTAGAGTCTCAGCACTATCAAGCTATCAGTAGCCATTGCAGCATGAGTTCAATCCCCAGACAGGGAGGTGACCCACATGGCACATCAGACTCTCCTGTCTCACCTGCTGTTCCCCTCAACAGTGTATTTCAGTAGATTCATCTGTTCTGCTTCTCTGTCTCTGGCGAATTCTCTCACCCCCACCCATCCCTGCACCTCTGGCCTACACCCCAGTTTCCATATGCATAAATAAATAAAATAAATCTTTAACTAAAAAAAATGTTTATGTGCCAAGTTGTTTCACACGATGTGCTCACTCTTGCACCCAGGTTTGGATTTGGATGCTGGTCAGGATAAGACCAGCCAAAGCCAGAGTCCATGTGGTGGATTCAGTTGCTCTCTGCAGATATGTAGTTTTATTTAACTTAAATACAAAAAGTTCTTGCTTTAATAAAATAGGTTTAAGTGAAAGAATGGAGTCAGTGTCTGTACACTATTGGTATTAGGAGGTAAATACCCCACAACTCCAATGTAAGGAGAGAAGAATAATGAAAGGTGAGAGATGTACCCATGTCACCTCTCTCAAAGTTACACACCATCAGAAAGACTGTTTCCTAAAAGTATTCTATTTTAACATCTTGACCTGAGTTAGGAAACCCTGTGCCCTTATTCCGTGGGAATGGAAGCACATGCTCTGATCAAGCTTCCTGAGAAGCCTGAGAAGTTTTGGAAGAAGCAGGAATAATTTACCTGGTGCGTGGGATAGATCTGGGCCTGGCCAGCAGAGGGCCAGGGAATAGGCACTGGCCATAAAGTCATTTAGCGTTATAGACCACAAAATCAGGAGATGTTCCCTTACACTTAATGGATAGTACAGTTCTGACAGGTGATGGAAGTGAGGATAACACCAGCTCATCTGCTGGGTTAGGAATAAAAGTAATGAGAAAGGAAACAAATCAACTCTCTTTTCTTTTTAAAGATTTATTTATTTATGCATACAGAACTGGGGTACAGGCCAGAGGTGCAGAGATGAAGAGAAGGTTCACCAGAGACAGAGTGGGGAGCAGAACAGGTCGACTGATGGAGTACACTGCTGAGGGGAGCAGCGGGCTGGTCAGGAAAGGTCTGCCGCACCATGTGGATCTCCTCCAGGGTGGGTATTGAACTCATGTGGAAGTGGCTTTAGCTTCTTAGTGCTGTGCTTTAACCTGCTGTGCTACCAGGGAGGGCCAAGAATCAACTCTCTTTATCCAAAGCACCACTCCTCCTTTGACCACTGGATTCTTCCTAAATGTTGTGTTTTGGGCCTATCATCCCTGACACCATTATGCAAATTAACATGCATGCCTGGGCACATACACATATTGCACCCCCTTAATCTCTCCTTCATCTCATCACCCCGCATCCTATCTATTTAGTTGTATTTTCAGTGTTATTTCTTCCCTCAATATAAAGAGAATTCTATGAAAATATAATTTCTATTTTTTATTTTCTCATCTCTGGAATTTAACATGACCTCAAAATAATAGGTGTTCAATAAATATCTCTGAATAAATGATATTCCTGAATACATCCTCACTTTAAAGTTTTAGACTCTTCTCTTTTTCTCATTCTTCTTATCTCTTTCCTTTCTTCCTCAGCCTGTTTCCCTATAATCACTCTGACGATTATATACATGCATTACTGTTGTGGAGAATCTGAAATTCTGTGACCCACCACAGCAACAGCCTCTTGACAGTATACCCCTTAGACACAGGAGGGACCAAATACAGTTCTACCACAAGTTAAACATCTCCCAGCCTCCTCCAGGCAGACTGTTTCCTCTCTGGAATCCATTCCTCAGGGAATGTTTCCATGCAGGGCATGGACTAGGTTAATTAAGTAAAAGGAAAAATAAAATCATAGAACGACCTTCCTGGTAGCACTACACACCAGGGACAAAAGGATTGGCAGTGTTCTAACTCCCTGAATTATGGTGTGCTATCTAAGTGGCAAGAAGCATGTTTCTTAGAGTAAGCAATTTTGTCACAGGCAGAGGAAAACCTTTGGAAAAGGCCTGACGTACAGTAAGCACTCAACATCTTCGGAATGAATGCATGGAGAGCTCCCCCTGGGTGCTTCCTTTCTGCTTCCTATGTTGGTGGCTTGGAAATGTCCACACTTTTTTTTTTAATCCAAAGCCCAGCTGTCCCTGTGTAGCCTCTGTCTTCCCAAACATAAAACATTCCCCTTGCATCTGGAGAGTCAAAGAAAGGACTCCCCCAGTCTGCACATAAAATTTGCAGCACTAGGCTTCTGCACCTGTGGGCTGAGAGATCTGGAATATATTTGCATTTCCTGGTCACACTTGGAGCAGTGAGATTTGACCTTTAGAAAGCAGTGGTTTGTTGAGAGCCTGTTCTTAGTTCTTTTTAAATCATATACACATTGCAAGAGCCGGACACCTCTGCCTACTGAAGGCTGAAGGAATGTGCCTTGAAGCCAAATCTAGACAAAATTCCAAGGAAACGGAGTCAGAGGGACAGGGAAATCACCAGGGGTCCATGCCAACTTTCTGTCCTGCGATTTTACCATTTTTGTCTATCTGGATTGCAGCCAATATTTTGTGCCAAGAATGACCATAAGAAGTGGGTTGGGGTTTCCACCAGAGGTTAATTTAAATGTTTCACCTTCCCTCAACTCCTCATTTAGAGCGTGGTACATTTCCCAAAGCAGCCCCAAGATTTTCCAGGCCTCTGGTTTACTCAGGGATGAAGCCAGGGGAGGCCACGCTATTCTCTGTCATTCCTTAGTTAATAGCCACCTGTAGTCAATCATCGCATGAATTGGGATTTGCAAAAAAACAATTGAATTAGGAAAGTACTAATCCCAACTGTCAATGTGAGCAGTAAACTACTGAATGAAATTGAAGGAGACAGGCGAGATCTTTCTGCAGTGCTGTGCATGTGACTATTCCAGCTCCACCACTGGGTGATGCCATCTCTGAGCCACTCGGCTGGCAGCCCCTTAATAGCTGGCACCCAATTCCCATGTGGACAGTCCAGGGCCATTTTTTGCCTGTCCCCATCCATGTCTAACTCCAGGTCCTGAGGGAAACAGTATCCCACGGTCTTGTATAAGGCACATTTTCTCTATCTCCCTCAACCCATATTTGCAAATAGTCCTGAGTCCTGCTGATTTTAACTGGTGCCCTTTGCTGCCCACTTCTTCCATCACCACCCGGTGCTAGTCCTGCCTTTACTTGCCTGGACCATTGCACTGTCTTCTTACCCACCTGCCATTGATATTTTCACCCCCACCCTGGTTCTCTACCCGTTTCCAGACTATAACCAGCATGTTGGATCCATAATGGGAATTTGACCTATTCTTCCCACCCAACATGGCAACTATTATTGTACAGTTTGTGGCCCAGTGAACCACCTTCCCCTGGTCCACATACCCTGTTGCATTGTTACTGAGACATTGCCCTTGCTTTATCTGCTTCTTGGGCTTTCAAGACTGGTTTCACTGGAATGGCATTTATTTCTTAATATGTGGGTGAGATTGTATGCTCTAGAAGTTGCTTCCAATACTCTGCTTTGGGTCAAAGGGTCTTTCCTTGTCTGCTGATAACTTTTTTTTTTCTTTTTTCCTTGTTTTCATTTATATATTTTTATATAACACCCCTACACTATCTTATTTAATATCCTCATTTATTTTCTTTCTTTTTTAAAAATTTTATTTATTTATTCTTACAGGGGTGGGATATAGGCCAGAAGTGTGGTGGGTGAGAAGATTCACCAGAGACAGAACTGGGAGCCGAGCAGGCAGATGGATGAAGTACACTGCTGAGGGGAGCAGCGGGTGGGTCAGGAGAGGTCTGCTGCGTCATTTGGATCACTTCCCGGGCGGGGAGCGAACTCATGCTGAAGTGGATTTAGCATCTTAGTGCTGTAATTTAACCTGCTGCGCCACCAGGGAAGGCCCCTTCCTTGTTTATTTTCTTTGCAATATTGGCTTTCTTTTCTCAGGTGTAGTTACCATGGCTGTTGCACTACCAAAGCACCCTCATTCCTCCACCATGCTACCCCCAGGCCCTATTCTTTATGATTCTCTCACTCTTTCCCCTCTCTCCCCTTCTGGAGCGTCTCTACTGTCTGCTCATAATTTTCCTTGTGAAAACTAAAATATCAGTTTCTAGAGGGTAGGGTTGCACAATACCTAAACACACCAGCTACTCAAGACACTTTTACGGAACAGAAATGATTTTAGCTTCATTTCCCCCTCAAGTCTGTATTCTTCACAATGATTCTTTGACACATGTCTGTTTCCTGCTTTACCAACAGAGCAGGCTGTCGCTCTGGTGATACTGTGCTTGGCATCTCTGCTGGCAGCTCCTTTACCATTGACTCGGTCCTCCCAGGAGACCCATTTGTCCTCCTGGGACTTAGCCTTGAGACTTTCAGTTATTTCTCTGAAGCTTTATGAAACATTTTCAATGAGAAAGTGATTCCTGAACCTCTTGAAAACTTGACCTGGTGAACTGTGTATACAATCGCTATGAAATTAAAAAATCACCCTGAATACAGACAGAGAGGAATGTCAAATTATGTGGAAGATGTCCATCTATATAGCAGCCTGTTTACACAGAGGGCTAGCACCTTAATTTCTGCATGTCAGTAGCCCCAGCATTCAGCTGGTCTTAAAACTAATGTTGGTTTTATTTTTCTCATTTGGCTGCATATTAACATCACTAAGGGGACTCAGGAAGCTGATGCCCAAGTTCAACCCCAGAGATGCTGATTTAATTTGATTGTGTAGAACTTGAATATTGGTAGGTTTTAGAAAGTTCTCTGATGATTTCTGAAGCATCTGGGATTGATTGGTCTGAAAGGAACTTATCTCCATTGGTTCTTTCCAGTCAGGGCAAGTTTTAATCCAGTGCCTCTAATGACAATGGACTTCACAAAAGCTTAGGATTCCACTCTTTAGCTCAACTTCAAATGATTCTTCACTTTTGAATTTCAAAACATTGAAATTCCAGGGGAATTTCAAAAATAGTACAAGAATATCATATTTAATTTTTTATATCAATTGATTGATATAAAATAGTACAAGAATATCATATTTAATTTTTTATATCAATTGATTTTAAGCTCTGCTGGATACTTGTACACACGCATCTATATAGAGAGAGAATTAATGCAAGTGTACACATTATGCACATATATCTAAATGACCCAGATGACAAGAACTGTCGTGCTGTGTCTTACTGAAGTGACACACTTTTGGCTTTATTTTTGAATTGGGAAAAGCTGGATGATTGGCCTTCATAAACGTGGATGGGAGGGCAAATTCCATCGACAGGTTGCTACCTGAAACATACACTGTTGCATTGCTCATAGTTATTGTTTGCTCCTAAGAACAGTTTTCTATGCTGAATTTTTATAGAGGTAAAATTGGTTTACATCCTTCTTCATGTTTTGGAAGTGTAAGATCTCTTCCCTCAGGTGTGGTTCCTGGAACACCCCTACCACCAGAGTACCCATAGTCCTCCACCATAGTCCTTTGGATTCAATCCCCACCCTGTTCTCATACCCTTGATTTATTTCCACTTAATACAATCCCTACCAGCTCCATTCATGTTGCCATAAGTGGAACGCCTTTTTTGGTTGCTTTTCCTTTCTCTCTAGATTCCATTCTTTCCATATTTCCAAATATATACCACATCTTTTGGATCCAGTTATCTGTTTTGGGGTACTTAGGTTGGTTTCATAGCTTGGTTATTGTAAAAAAGTATAATAAACATAGAAGAACAAGTTTTCCTTTGGAATTAATGTTTTGTGTTTCTACCTAGAAAGGGATTGCAGTGTTGGATGGCAGATCCATTTTTAATCTTTTGAGAATCCTACAAATTACTTTCCATAGAGGATGGGCCAGTCTATATTCTCACCAATGGTGTAAGACAGCTTCTTTGTCTTCATACCCTCATCAACACTTATTGTTTCTGGTCTTTTTGATATGGGTCATTCTCACAGGTCTGAGGTGGAATCTCATCATGGTTTTGGCTTTCATCTCCCTGATTATGAGTGATAATAAGCTTTTTATTTTCATGTGCCTGCTGGTCATCAGTGTATCTTGTTTGGAGAAGTTCCTATTTAACTCTTCTGTCCATTTTTCTTTCAGGTTATTTGTTTTCTTTTTTGTTAAATTATGCAATTTTACATATTTCTTGTCAGTTGTATAGTGTGCAAATATTTTCTTTCCCATTCAGTGTGCTGTCTTTTTGTATTAGTGACAGTTCCTTTCACTGTGCAGAAACATTTTAGTTTGATGCAGTCCCAATTGTCTTTATTTTCTTTGGTTTTCTTGATGCTATAATATGGGATCATTTTCTTATTTTTTTTTCCTCTTCTAGCTCATCATTTGCATATAGGAAACAATGGCTTTTTGTGTGTGTGTATTGATTGTGTAACATGCTACTTTGCTGCACTCATTATTTTAATTAGTTTGTCAGTGGAGTCTGTAGGATTTTCTATGTATATTATCATGTCCTCTGAAATTGATGATAGCTTTACTTGTTTTCTGATTTAAGTTTAATATTTTTTTCTTGCTTAATTGCTCTAGTTTGGAATTTCAATACTGTGTCCAATAGTTGTAGTGAGATTGTATACCTTTTTCTTATACCAAGTCTTAGAAGAAAACCTTTCTGTTTTTCACCATTGAGAAAGATGTTACAAGTTGTGGGCTTTCATTTATGGTTTTTATTATGCTAAGGAATGCTATATTTATTGCCAGTTATTCAAGGGTTTTTATTATAAGTGGGTGCTGAAAGTTATTAAGTGTCTTCTCTGTACCTATTGATCTAATCTTTCTCTTTTTTATCTTGGATTATGTTGATGGATTTTCAGATATTGAACCAACCTTGTGAACTTGGTATAAGCACACATTATCATGGTGTATACTCTTTTGAGTGCATCGTTGGAATCAGTTTACTAAGCTTTTATGAGGATTTTTGCATCTGTGTTCTTTAGAGAAATTGGTCTTCACTCTTTTGTGTGTTGTATTTGTTTGCTTTTGGTAATAGAATAATGATGGCTCATAGAATGTGTTTGGAAGTATTCTTTCTCTTGCACTTTTTTGGAAGCGTTTGAGCAAAATAAGTAAAATAAGTATTAATGCATCTTTGATGTTTGGTAGAAACCACTTGTGAAGCCATCTGGTCCTAGAATTCTTTGGTGTGGAGAGTTCTTATTTCTTATTTATGATTGCTTTGTTTTGTTCAGGTTTTCTATTTCTTCCCTATTCAGTCATGGAGGATTGTATCATTTGAAGAATTTGTTCATCTCTTCTAGGTTGTTGAACTTGTTAGCATATAAATGTTCACAGTCACATTCTTATCTTGTCATGTTTGTCGTGTCTGTTGTAACTTCTCTACTTCCTTTTCTTTTTTGCAAAGACAAACTAGGTATAGGCCAGAGGTGCAGGGGCTGAGGGATTCACTAGAGACAGAGTGGAAAGAAGAACAGGTAGCCCAACTGAAATAGACTGCTGAGGGGAACAGCAGGCAATACAGGAGAGGTCTGCTTTGCCACGTGGTTCAGCTCCCTGACTGGGGATTGAACTCAGGTCATAGTGATGATAGTGCTGAAGCTTAACCCCTGGGCCACCAGGAAGGCCCCCTCTTCCATTTTAAATCTGATTTATTTGAGCTTTCCCTTTTCTTATAAATTTGTTAAGGGGAAGGATGTCCTAAAGGAACTCTGCAGAATCTTATGGACTCCACCCCCTACTCCATCTTTATAGACACTATCCCCTACTCCAGCGATTGGAAACTACAACTCCCAGCAGTACCAGGGAGAAAAATGCAAGGATCCAAGGGCAGAGCTAGCAGGAATTCTGGGACATTTGGGGGATATATAGTGCATGATTGCATCTCTTGTTCTCTCGCTCCGGAAATGGTTCTCCAGACGTGACTCGGTGCGTTCAGTCAGCCTAGTCAAAAGGTATTCCATTTACTTTGTATCCTGCTCTCTTTCCCTGGGTTGTTTCCTATTCCTTTCCACTTTTGTAAATAAACCCATTATTGACCCTTGTGTGTGTACCTGCAGTATAACTGATTGTGAGAGTGCGGGTGTGGCCCCACAGATAGGGCGCCCAGTGCACTATGGGCTACCCTGTAACAAGCTTAGCTAAAGTTTTGTCTATTTTTTTTAAAGGAACCAGTTCCTGGTTTCACTCATATTTGCACTGGCATTTCTTCTTTCTTTTTTTTTTTTTTAAAGATTTATTTATTTATGCATACAAAACTAGGGTACAAGGCAGAGGTGCAGGGGCAATGAAAGGATTCACCAAAGACAGAGTGGGGAGCAAAACAGGCAGATTGACAAAGTACATTGCTGAGGAGA
Organism: Condylura cristata; assembly: GCF_000260355.1. Taxonomy (NCBI): domain Eukaryota; kingdom Metazoa; phylum Chordata; class Mammalia; order Eulipotyphla; family Talpidae; genus Condylura; species Condylura cristata. Next base: position 3,051,276 of record NW_004567106.1, on the reverse strand, counting down.
GCAGTGGGCGGGTCAGGAGAGGCCTGCAGCACCACCTGGGTCACCTCAGGGGCCAGGGATCTAACTTGCACTGAAGTGGCTGCGGTTAGCTTGCAGTGCTGTGTCCTAACCCATTGTGTCACCAGGGAGTTCCCGCATTTCTTATTTCTATTTCATTTATTTCTCCTCTAATTTATATCTTTTCTTCTGTTGACTCTTGGCTTTTTCTAGTTCTTAGAGCTGAGACTGTCATATGTCTCAAGGTATGCTTTTTATTTCCTCTGTTTTCCTCATGAACTCAATAGTATTTCAAGTAGTTTGTTGTTCAGTCTCCGCATATCGTAGATTTTTCCTGCTTTCTTTACATAGCTGATTTGTAATTTGATAATTTTATGTTCAAATAAGATACTTGGTATGATTCCAATTTTCATCAATTTACCGATACTTGTTTTGTGACCCAATATATATGGTTGATTCTAGAGAAAGAAATTCATGTGCACTTATGAAAAGTGTGTATTCTGTTTTTTGGGGGTACAGGGCCTTGTAGATACCTATTGAGTCCTTGTGGTTTAATTCTTTGTTTAAGAGTATTGTGTCCCTATCTATTTTTATATTGTTGATCTAAATATTGTTGAGAATGGTGTGTTGAAGTCTCATTCCACAAATGTGCTTTTTCCAGTGTTTGCTTTCAGAGTCGATAGTGGTTGACTAATATATTTTGGCACTCCTTTGTTTGCTGACTATAAATTGATGAGTGTTTTTTACTATTATTTTAATTTTCTTTTGTGAGCATTCCTCTTCTTTATCTAAGACAAACCAACCATCACCAAATAAAGCTGATACTATAATTTATATTCTTAACTTTTTTTTTTCATTTTAAGCTTTTTAAAATCCTTGCTACTTAGTAACTTCCAGTTCAAAAATTCTTTGCTCACTTTTTTTTTTTAACCTTTGAAAATCTACTTCGTGAACATAGCTGGAAGAGATTAAGCATGAATATTTGATACTTGCATCCCATTCATCTAAAAACTACAGATTAAATGATCTAGTGAGTGTAAAACACTTAGGATAGTGGCTTGTACCCAGTTATAATATAACATATTCTCCATAAGTATACATTAAAAAAAAGCAAATTGATGTTAGTTGTGTTTCCTGTAGTCCCTTTCTCAAGCTTTTCTATAGAGGCCCTGTCTTCAGTGGCAGCTGTTTCATGAGTATAATTTTAGCTCCTTTGCTTTCATTACCCTTTCTTCAAAAAATAAATAAATAAATAAATAAAGATTGGAGTCTTTCTTATGTGTTCTTTATTATTATATAATTCTTTTTTCTCCCGATCTTAAAGGAAATGAAACATTTTCATGGATCTCTACTGAAAAGTATCATAGGCCTTCATCACTAGGCCTGGTAGGTCAGTTGGCTTTGTCGAGTAGTTCCATAGCAGTCTTTTACTTTGTTAGTTTATTTTGACTCCAGAAAGTTGAGAGCATTTTTTTTTGGGGGGGTGGGTTTGAGATTTGGGAGTGGAAAGTTTTTAAAGAGAAATTGTAAGCTAAACACAAAACCATTTCTCAAGTTCATATCTGCATATAAAGTCCATTATACTTCACACATACACACAATTGATCTCTAATGGAAAGAATTTGCAATCTGGTTGATATGTCTATGGTTTATTTATTTATGTATATTTCAAATGTTTTCCAATGAAAAATCATATGCTAAAATGGAGTACTAGGTCTAAGTTAAATTATGATTCTTCAATTGTAAGCAAGTGTCACACTCTGGTTAACTTGGGTTTTTTTCGGCAAGCACTTCAACATTTAAATATCAGTTAGTGGAGGATTATTGAGAGAGAGTGAAACTAGAGAGCTCGTTTCCAAGAACTTAGAGAACTTGACTTCATTAAAAGTGAAGAGGCCACCACCTAGAGATTTGGTGACATACAGGTCATGGGTGATTTTGACAATGATATAGTCAAGAACTGGGTGGACATGGAGGCTTTATTGGAATGATTTTTTTTCTCAGTTTACCCAGAACACTGAGGGACAGAAAATGAGGACTAATTAGAAGGGCGATAGACTAAAGATAGGGGTATTTCAATGTTGCATGTTTATATACTGATAGCAGTGACCCAATAAAGAGAGATTTTGATGAGTTAGCAAAGCTTAAATCCAAAACTTTGAAAAGATTATAATAGAGCATGAAGTCCAGGTTTGTAATTGAAATAGTTATCACTTGATGGGAATGGGTCTTTCATCCCTTATCAAAAAGTAGAGGACATGAGAAAAGGTTAGTCAGTAAATTTGGTAGGGTAGAGATGAAAATTGCTCCTAGATAATTGCTTTCTTTGTCACTAATGAGGCAAATTCACAGTGGAGGGTGATTGTGGTCATGATAGAAAAGAGGAAAATAGGAGTTGGTCAGTATTGTTTGGGGAGACTGAAAGTCATAAAGGGAATGAAATGCATGTAGGGCTTCCTGGCATTATTGAGTTTCTATTTGAGATTGATGGGTGTGAATTTTATAAGACCAGTTAGTATAGTGGATTTTTGACTGGTGACATTTAGCTACACGGGGCAAGGACCATGACTGTTAATAATAATAATAACAGTTGATAAAAAAATTAATGCTAACTATGTAACAGACATTTTTTAAAGTTTATGCTCTATTTATAGTTTATGCTCTATTATTATATTGATGTTTTTATAGGTGAGGGAATTGTTCAGGTTCACACAGCATGCAAGGTTGGAGGCCATTACAGATCCTAACAGTTATACTCAGAAGCCCATATATCTCAACTCATAGAATTATTGCTAGGAAAGAAATAAGCTATGGTATAAGAGCAGTCAGCAGAGTGCTCTATCCATAGGAAGCATCTAATGAATTTTAGTTAATATAAATAACAAGCCACATTTAAAGAACATGAAGTTGATAAAATCTATCTACTCCGCTGTTTTTTTGGGGGAAGATTTTATAAAGACTGACATATGTGAATTCTGAGCCCAGTATCTAGAACCTACGACTGTACATTTACTTCTACTCCCTTCTCCCCTACCAAGTAAATGATCAAAACTGTGTTTCCAGGTAAGGCCACTAGGTGGCGCCACCAAAGAGCAAGCCAGTTCCTTTTCCCTTCAGGTCTTTAACTCTGATAAAGGAGCCCGAGCATAAACTGGACCATGACAACAGAAGTAGAAGCTGTCATAAATAAATAAATAGATGGATAAAATTGCATTTAAAGTATATTTTGGGGCAATCAAATAAAACAAAGAGGCTATGTTCCAAAGAGACGACTGACAATAGCAAAGTCAAAATTCTTGCACTTGCAAGCTAAATAATATAAAATGCTTGCCTGATTTTTTCAAAGTCCAAAGCTGTTATATCCATAGATAGACAAAATTTCAAACAGTGGTGTGGCTACATACATCTTTGCTTTGTGCGCCACCAGCACAGGTAATGGAGATGCAGATCTGTAACTCAGTAAGGTCTGTGTTCCTGCCCCCTCCTACCGCCCAACCCAACCTATAATTTGATAGCTATCTCTAACTGCCAACTCCATCCAAGGTCAACAGATGAAAACACCTAGTGTTCTGAGGATCGTTGCCTCATCGGGGGACTATTTCAGGTATCCTCCTTTGTACAATTGCATTCCAGTCGTTTCTTTCTGCATGGCAGCAGTTAGCCACAGAAACAGCACAGCATGCTTTTCTTATCTTTATTTTCCTACAAGCAGAGATGTCATGAGATTGAAATCTCTGCTTGTTGATTGTATCCTCACCAATAGCTCTATGATTACGTGGAATTCTGAAAAGGGCATTGATAATATTTTAAAAATGAGTAAAATAAAAATCCATACCACCAGATGATCATGACCTGTGGGTACATTTTCCAGTTCTACCCTCCCTATCCCTGGCCATCTTCTTGTCTTTCTATTGTTTCCTGGATTACCCCACTAAGGCCATATGTATGTGCTTGTAGCCAGTGCAACTGAGCTCCCCAAACACAGATTCCCATGAAAACTGAACAAAAGAGGAGGGAGAGGCAGAGCATGTTAAATGTCTCATTAGGCCTTCTGTCTGATTCTCATTAGACTCGCTGACTGCTTCTCATTAGGCCCATTGCCTCAACTTCTTTCAGGTCCTGAATATGTAGGCCAGTGCTTATTGTCATGGATGGTCGAGGAGATCTATTTCATTTATTTATAAATTGAATGTGGCTTCTGAAAAGTCCCATGCGGGTTTTTTTTTTTTTGGCAAAGTTAAAACAGGCTTATTGTTATTTGCTATTTTTTTCAGCAATCATAAGCAGGGTGGCCAGAAGAAATAATTTAAAAGACCCAGCACGAAAACTTCAAACCCTGACGCAGAATTAGGGTACCAGGAGATCATTGTCACAGCCAAGAGGCAGCCTCACATGCAGATAGGTGATAACACAGACAGTGCCACAACACTGTGGCACTGAGAAGGGAACACTGCCCAGTAGACAGGGCAGTGAGAGGTTGGCTGTCAGGACACAGCCGTGAGCTGTGAGCTCTTACACTCTGGGGACATTTGAGCAAGGTGTTAAGTCGAGAGTCAGATCAACTTGGAAAAGTCAGAAGAAAGTTGACAACTTTATGACTTGTATGTGTAGTGCACTAGCAGTGTAAAAAGAAGTCACTTATATCCTGCTATTTCTTTTTCTAAAATAAATGCCTGATCCCTTTCACTGGGAGGAAATATCCCCCAAGATATGGCAGGCAAGTCGGACTTAGAGACTGCAAGACCGATCGGCCCCCCCAGGGACATGGCCCCTAATCACCATATAAAATTAGTATTTTCAATGGGAGAAACAGAGATTCATGAACATTTACTCAAAAAATGATAAACCCATTTTCTTGCTTCTCTTTTTACTCTTGTTTTCTGTCTTGATGTTTGACTTCCTCATTGGGTGAACATGACATAAGCCCACGATGGTTTGGGGAGTTACCTGGTACCTGAGATCCTTGTGTGTCTCTCCAGCACAGGTAATACATCCACAAGGAATTGTTATTTTTTCTCTGGGTAGTATATTGCAAAGGAGAAAAATGTGGTAATCTTTACAAAACAAAAGTCTCCCCTTCAACTGTGTGTGTGATCTGGATACGATGCCGATCCTTAAAGGAAAGTCAGGCTGCCCAAGAAGAACATTTGTGAAATTAGATTTCAGTAAAGACTTGACACCTTCTCCCTGTCCCATGCCCCAGGCAGAGGGGAAAGGAGCAGTGTCTCCACAGTCAGGAAGTGAGGGGGGTGGGGGTATCCCCGGGGAGGAGGAGGGTGGTGACTCATTGAGGAGGCAGCGGGTGCGGTCCCTTTCAGACATGCTCCAGCTGCTCCATAAGCCGGAAAGACGCGCTCACTCTCCTTTGTGGATTTTGCCCAAGTTTGAAATGTCCCGTTTTTTAGGTAGAGCAAGAATCTTGATTTTTACCTTTGTTTTGTGAACCATTTCTGTCTCAGTACAAGGTGCTCAGTACCACTGTAGGTGTATATTTGTGAGAACATTATCTATCCATGCAGTCAGTCTTATGAGTAGCTCTGTAGATACGTGAAATAGAACTTGCTGGTAGGAAAGGTCATTCTCTCTGTGAAAGTGCCCTCATTTCCACCCATCAGTATTGATGGCTTAGCAATTTTCAGCATCTTCGGTGAGCATCCCGCACACATCCTTTTGCCAGTCTGGTCACTGTGGGAGACTTCAGGTCTGAGTTCTCCAGGAAATATGTATCCAGACTGTTATGCGTATTTACACCACCACAGTTTTTTTTTTTTTCTTTTTTTTTTCCTGACTGTTTTATAAAGCCTTCTAAGATGGTAGATTTTGGTTCATTAATATCTGATCGAAATGTGTCTGTGGGCCATGATTGTGGGGATGACATAAAAATTTTGGTTCCCAAACTCTTTTGCTAAAAGCCCAGTTCAGAGACGAGGTATAACAATGGGCTGAAAATGATCTTGGCCTTTCAAGTGCTTTATCCTCTCCAAGGTTCCAGTTCGAGAACCTGATCTCCCAGAAAGTATTTCTTTTATTGCCAACCATAGAGAATCACTGACAAAACTAATTAAAGAATTTGAACCTCATTCTGTCTTTCGTTAGCTGACCCTCAACCAGGGGCTGGACTCGGAAACAAAGATGCTCTGAGCCAACTAGATATAAGATGGGAGATCTCCGCAGAGGCAGGAGGCTGCATGCTTGCATTCTGAAAGAGTTATTTGAGAGCAAAATACTTCACCTTTTTCTTTTTTTCCACCCTTTTTACAATGGAAAAAGCGTTGGGTTGCCATCAGAAATAATGAAGTTTGAAATTCCTGAAAGTTATTCATTTATTGGACTTGACTTTCCACCCTTTCTTTGAATTCCAGGAGCCAGGTCAAGCCAGCGAGTTCTCATGGAAAATTAAGCACTTTTGCAAAGGTGCTTAAAGAAATGTGTTTGTTTCAGGTTTCAGACTCTCAAGGGGATGGTGGTCATTGATTTCCAGACATAAAGCAATGATAAAGACTTCCTGATACGAATGGATCTAGGTGGAATCTGGCCAGCCTACCTGCAAGGACTCCTGCCAGAAAATACTCGGTTCTGTCCTAGCTAGTCTCTCTTTTCTTGCTTATTTTTTCCCCTATATTTTAAGATTACATAGTTTGGAAGGCATAGTAATGACCACATGGAATGCCATTTATTGATCAAATACCTTGGCTGAAGAGTAATTCTTTTAAGGTTGTGAAATGCTTTCTGGAAGTTACATAATAACCCACAGAAATGAAGAGCTCCATTAGCACGTGTGTATCTACTAGTCAACTCCACAGGTGAAACACATTTCAAAGCGGGAGCCTTGAAACATCTTTTCACCTACTAATAGAAATTGGAATTTCAATTTGATTTTTTTCAAAGATTTATTTATTTATGCATACAGAGCTGGGTACAGGCCAGAGGTGCAGGGGCAGTGAGAGGATTCATCAGAGACAGGATGGGGAACAGAACAGGCCAAATGACAAAGTACACTATGGAGGGGAGCAGTAGGTAGGTCAGGAGAGGTCTGCCATGCCATGTGGGTCACCTCCGGTGCCAGGGATCGAACACATGCTAAAGTGGCTTTAGCTTCTTAGTGCTGTGCTTTAAACCTCTGCTCTATCAGGGAGGGCCCTAAATTTGATTTTTAATATAACAGTGGGAACAAGCGTGCTATTTTATTTTAACATGTATTTTCCTTTTTGTTTTAACCTTGACCATGCTACAACATAGACTTTGAGTCACCTGAGTCACCCTGTGAAAATATGGGGTGTGTCTCCTTTCTGGGGCTGTACGCTGTTGATACCTCACAGTCTGCACAACACTGCTCAGGAAGGGGGACATCGCTTTCACTGCAAAGGCTTTTCCAAAAGCTTTTTCTATCAAGTCAAGGCTCCTTAATCCAGAGTAAAGCAAAGTATATACAAGAGTCGCTAAATATAAACAAGCGCAGCCTTAAGCTGTGCTCAGAATGGGGCTCCTGTGCTCTCTGTGTCTAGCTGGAGTGTCGTCCCTGCTGTGTGCGAGTCCCAGAGTATCACCCTGGGAACCAGCTGCAATGCTTGGCACACCATCTAATCCCCTCACTCTGGAGACTTAGTTGTCTATGCCAGATAGATTCCCTTGCAAGTGACCAAATACTTGACTTTGAACTTCTGGTGAAAAATTTAATGTGGGGTGATCAATGAGTGAAACAGCATTATGCAATCCCAGAAATATGCAAAAAGTAAAGAGAAGAAAAGGAAAATTAACATTCTTGGGTTATTTGACCCTGAGAACATGAAAATCACTGTAAGTCAAGGTTGCTATGACAATGAGATCTTGAAGGAATCACAAGTGGGATCCAAAGAAAAATGAAATAGTCTGTGTATTTTTAAAAAATCTCTTTTCATTTGTGCTATTTCCACTATTTTTTCTTCCCTTAACAGAAATCTTGGGTGTATTCCATAACTTCCTGGTCACATTTGGTAATTAAAACTTAGTGTGGCTTAATTTAAACCTTAATTGCATATCCAATTTACAACTAGACTGTGACTTTGGCTGCCGAGAAAGAGGGTGGGGGGCAGGATCTGGCTCTCAATCAATGCTGTCTTCTCCCTCCTCTAGACCCAGCTCTTCAGGGAGACTGAAGGAGCTCTAGAGACCTCAGCAAAACCTTTGTTAAATGTCCACTTGCCCTTGGGAGGGAGGTACTGCTGGGCATTATTCTGACATCCCCTGGTTCAGTGCACTTCTGCGAACGTGACTTTCTGTGTGTTTTTGCTTTCTTGGCTTCCCCAGTGCAGCCTCGTCTGTCAACCACCCTGTATGTGGCCATTCCAGGTCTTGACTTTGTGGCTATTGGAGGAGTCCTATGCTTCTGACCCCTCTGTTACTGTCCAGATTCCTCCGGGGATCCAATGAAAGGTGGAGCTTGTCTTTCACACCATTCAAGTGTGGAAGAAAACTAGGTAGGTCAGGGATTGTTTTGCCCTTCCTAAGTATTTCTGCTTCTGTCACTTATGCCTCCAGAAATGCCTGGGTTAAAAAAGGGCCCCAGGTTGCATATTCCCGAATGTCTGTACCACATTTCCATATCAAGCTGTCCCAAGAACTCTGTCCCCCTTCCCTACTCCCCCGCCCCATTCCCTTTAGGTATCCCCCAGTCACTGTAGTGACTCTTCGTAGCTTTCTCATTTTGTCTGAGGAGGCAACATAGATTCTCGATTTCCCCTTGGTGGAAGATAAAAACAGACTGCTCTGTGTGCACCGTACTTGCTTCAAGGCCCAGGTTAAGCTATCTTCTCCGGATGGGGAGAGCTTGGTAGGATGGTGCTAGGTAGCAAGTGACTGGTCCTGTTGTTTCTCATGCACCACGAGTAGCTGTGTCTGGTCCTGTACATGATGGCTTCTTGCTCAGTCTTATTAGACTCTGAAGGAATCTTTGTTTCAAGTGGTATTAAATATCCTATTATGCTAGCAGAATTGGACATGACTTTAAAAGTGACATACTTGGGGGAAATGTGGTTCTAAAAATGTAATTTATGTGGTACATGATGAGCAATTGAAGCAAAGATTATATTTTACACAGCCTAGCTTAACTATTTATTCTCTAAATGATATTTATACATGGGGCTCAAAGAATAAACTATTTCTTCAAGATAATGACCTAACTGAGTTTACCTTCTCAAATCATAGGCATGTGCCACAGGACAGATAAAGTTAAGAGTCAGGGAACACATGTTATATCGCATGCCCAGTAACTTAGAAGTCTCTTGTGAATTTGGATACTAATTTAGATGCCAAAAATCACTGGGTTAATCCATGTATCTAATCTTCCTTCCACCCACCCTTCCTTCCACCCATTCATTCATCCATCTCAGAGTCCTGATTGTTCCATTTAAAGGATTATAACACTGTTTAATTATGTGCCCCTGGGGTCAAATGCACTAGTATCATCTAGGGTGTGCAATTTTAATAAGTACTCCTGATGCATCAAATGAAAGTTTGGGAAACTAATGAGACAGTGCAGTTTGTGAATCGAGGCTCTGCCGAAGACTACACAAGTTGTTTCTCACAGTGGAAATGGTGGTCAGTAATCCATAGTGATATTTTTCCAGGCATGCCTGGCCTCATAGAGAACTTTCCCTTGAGGTATGTTCAATACTTTTTTACTCATTACAAATGTTTATTCATATGGAAATATGCAAATGTACATATTTAAATCAAGTGCTTCTACAAGTATTTGCTCTGTACATGGACAGTTTTGAGAGTGCATTCAGAAAGAGTTCAAATCAAAAGTATGATGCTGACTCCCTGTGACAGCATCACCATCTGAAATTGCTTATTGCTTATTACCCATCTCCTTTACTTGTTTATCATTCATTATCTACATTCAACCCCTGAATGTAAACTCTTAGATATTAAGAACTTTGCCTGCTTGTTCTCTGTTTTCCCAGACCCTGGATAAGTACCTGACACATAAGCATGCAGTTCAGCAGTGTCTGTACTGAATAAATGTTCATGAACACAGCCCAAATTTTGCCAAAATAATAAGAAGGCAGTGAAAAGAAGTAGGGGGTGGAAGACAGGATGGGTTAATTTTGGAAATATTCCTAGAGGTATCGATTTTGGGCTAAAATCTATAAACCCTTCAGAAAGGTAGAGTGAGGGGCGGGGAGGGACTTTCTCTTCTTCTGTGGGGCAGGTCAAGCAGAGGTCTTGAGGCAGAAAGTGAAGACAAGTCCCTGAAAAATTAGAAGCCCCACTTAGCTGGATCACCCTGGAGAAAAGTGACACGTGACGGGGCTTCGGGCGTGGTGGGTGGAGGAGTAATGGAAGTCATGGTCAGAAGCTCAGATTTGGTCCAGACGGCAGAGGAGGCCACTGGAGGGCCATGTTTACACATTTTCAAAATCCAATTAGGATACCACATGTTTTTATTGTCTAATCACCCATTTTGGACCCATTAAATAAATTAGTTGAAAGAGAAAAACAAAGGGAAAAAATAAAATGATGTGTCACTCAATGGCATTAGGAAATCATGGGGTAAATGTGTGAAATTGGAATGTTTGACCTGGAACCAAATTAATCCAAATATGTTCTTGATGACTGAGTCTTGAATTGAATAAAGGCTGCCCTAATGTCTGAAAATATGAACAGTTAAGGAAAAAAAGAGAAGAAATGATGGTGGTTTGTGTGAGGAAAACAGGCAATTCTCTCCATTTGAATGATTCAGTCATTCCCTTACAGAGGGCGGAAGGGTAGACCAGCTGATTTCTCATGCTGGCTTCCAAGCTCTAGATTCTAGCAGTTCTATAAGAATGCGAGTTGATATGCAAGAGGAGGAAGCAGCTGTTTGAGTGGAATTCCCTCTGGAGAGGAAGTGCAGCCATCCAGATGAGCTCAGGCAGAGAAGAGGATCGGAGAGAAAGCAGGCAATGCGAAGAGAAGGAAGCCACAGGCCCGGGATTTGGTGTGGTACCTACAGCCTATCCTTTTCGCGGTTCTAGCCACAAACTAGAACATACAGAAAGCAGAGTAAGGTGACAGAATGGAAGGGGATGGGCAGGAGAAATGTGCTTTTCTTGGGAGAGAATAATAACCTGGACTTTCCTGTTCTAGAAAGATCTGTAATTTAGAGCCCTACTGTTCTAAAGTGTGGTTCCCCAACTGTGGTATCCACATCCCTGGAGGCTTGTGAGAGAGACAGAACCTTAAACACCACTCCAGACTTACAAAGAAGAATCTGCACTTTAACAATATTTCCCAAGTGATTCATAAACACATGAAAGTTTGCAAAGCGCTGTGTTAGAACGTTTGGAGCAAACAAGATAAGATAAAATTAGAGGTGAGAAAAGTGAAAGCATTAAAATCCCAGGGGCCAGAAAACAGTGTAAGTAGTTCCACCTCCTTCCAATTGAACCTGGATAGGTTACAAGAATTGCAACAGACCCACCCACATATATCAACCGTGGAGTCTCAGACTCACAGATGGACGTTTGTATATACAAATAGAAGTCGCTAGGAATGCAATGGTGGAAGAACTGCTGTTCCCACCCCAAATCAGTTTATTTTTTTCTTTACAAAATGACTTCAGAGTCACTTTTTTCTCCTAAATTACACCCAGTTCCTTTCATCAGTTATATTTTATGTTCTTTCCTTGTTTCTCTTCATAGTCCACTCTTGTATCTTTCTCGAGTGCAGCCCCAGGTCAACCAACGAGCAACCCAGGAAGCCAAAAGGAGACAGAGCTGTGGACATTTCCCACTCAGCTGGAAAGTAATGATTCCCTAGCTTCTCAAGTGTGGAAATTTCCCGGAACCAGACTTTTTGCAGAGCCCAGGAATCTTCTCTCAGTTCCAGTGAACTTTCCCTTGCTCTTAAGTATTTACTTAAACGCCTTGTGAGTTCCAGCCTTGATTAGCTCACACTCAACTGTGCTTCTTCCCTCACCTCTCAACTTGAGTGCCTTTCTTTATACTTCTTGAAGACCCTATAAAAGATAATATACTGGGGGCCCTCCCTGGTGGCGCAGCAGATTAAAGCACAGCACTAAAAAGCTTAAGCCACTTCCGCATGAGTTCAATTCCCACCTGCCCCAGAGGAAATCCACATGGCGCGGCAGACCTCTCCTGACCCACCCGCTGCTCCCCTCAGCAGTGTACTTCGTTGATCTGCCTGTTCTGCTCCCCTCTCTGTCTTTGGTGAATCCTCTCACCCTCCGCATCTCTGGCCTGTACCCCAGGTCTGTATGCATAAATAAATAAATCTTTAAAAAAACCAAAAAAGACAATATACTGGATAAAAGTAACACTTCATTTCTCATAAATCCTTGTTCACCCATTTCCAGTACTCTGTGATCCTGGTCAAGTTATTCACTCTCCAGGACATGCATTTTCCTTCCTGGTAATAGAGGAATAAAAATACCAGCTACATAGAAATGTGTCATGATCAAAGAGTAGACATTACCTGAATTGGCTAGTGTGGCACTGCACGTCCTCAAAAATGATAAATGGCAGTTGTCTGAGATCTTCAATAGTAAATTCATTAAATAATGTTCCCTTATAACAACTGTAATATGTATGAATGCCTCATTTGTGTTGTGATTACTTCCCGTCTCTATCCATAGGGGTAGTTTAAGGGTTCACAGAGGTTTTAGGTGAGAAGATTGCCATCCACTCATTTAATTACACTAATCTTATTTCCAGGAAAACTAAAGTAAATATTAAAAAAGACAAATAAAAAAAATGAAGAAATGTGTCTCAATAAAGCTGTAGGGTACTTTTTGACTTTCACAGTCAATGATGAAAATTATAAATGAAAAGCAAAAGAGCTTGGTCTTGTTTAACTATTTCCACATTCAGAATGCTTGTAAATTTCTCCACGATTACCAGCACAATAACACCATCTGCAAGTCACTGTTGATAATTCAAGTAAAAGACCTCTGATAAAATCTTAGATTGTTATTTTTTCTTAACTAAGAAGTTACTTACGTGTTTGAAAAAGTTTTGTCCCACGCAATTGACTGTGCTGTTTCAGAGCAATGATAAATACAAATGGCATTTCACTCCAAACTGCGGAAATAATACATGATTTCTGCTTCTTTGGCTGACCAGCCATTTATCACAGGTCATTTACATGGAGCTGGACGGCTTGGTAAACTAATCACTGAGCTCTTTCATGTGGTTCTGTGTTCTTCTTATTACATCATGTGAAATTAGTTTGATGATTTCAGTTCCTTCTCTTGGGATCCATAACCCAATTCATAGACAAACCAAAAACAATTTGGCTGAACTCACCAGCCGGGTCCACATTGGAGGACAGTTGCATCTTGGAGGATTCATTGATAGCCACTGAGTCTGTTCAGATTTTTGTAAAGGAAATTTCAGTTAAGCATATAAATTAAAATTACGTCATTATAAAAAGACAAGTGGTGGTTGTAGCTGCACATTCATGTGGCTCGAGGTGTCTGTATATGTGTATGTATATGAGGCTCTAGTGAATGGGTTGATTTAGGAGAACAGATAGTGTGACAGAATTTCAAGGCACTGCTTAATGAAATTTTGATCATGATATATTTTAGTTGCCTTTTTTCTTAGGGAAAAAGATGGAATCATTCATTTTATGTATTTTTCTCACTAATTTATCTTCTTAATCTCTTCCAACAATCGTTCTGGCCCCAATTGCTCTTCCAAAGTTTTGCTATTTTTCCATCTGGAGGTGAAGTCTAAATACCCCCTTCTTAAAATGGTGTAGGCCTTTATGACTGCTCCAAAGAATGAAATATAGTAGTGAGTCTGTGTAAGTTCCAAGACTAGGTCATAAAAAGTGTAGAGCTGCTCTCTCCCTCCCTTCTCCATGTCTCTGTAGCTTTCACTTTCAGGGAGTTTACCTTCCCTGAAGTGATCTGCTGGAGGCTTCCTGGGGAGAGCCTGGATTGCAAAGCTATGCTGGAGAAGCTAGGTGGTCCACCTCAGCCAACTGAGCCTTCTTGGCAGAGGCAGTGATCTGGAATGAAGCAAAGGGGATTTTCAGGTAATTCAAGGCCCCATCCACACATTGCCCTCTCCGTGGCAGTGGAGTTGACCTTAAAGCTACCCTGGTAGATACAGAGTGTTTCAGTGGTACAGACATAAGCTATCTTCAAAAAGCCCTTCCCAAATTACAGATTATGAGCAAGATCAATGTGATTATTTGAAGTCACCAATTGTGGGGGTATTTTCATACAGAGTAACATATAATTAGAACATACATCATGTGACATTAAATTAATGATTTTTTTTTAATTTGGGGAATTTTATTTGGCTATTCATAATACAATTGAAAAAAAACAAACCAAAACATTTGACTTAATCCACCAACCTGGTATCACCTGGTATCACAGTTGTAACTTTATGACTTGGTAAAAGTGAGTCAACATTGGCTTCTGAAAAGGACACTGCTGAAGAAGCAGATAAAAATATTTTATAAAGAGAGTATAATAATGCATGTACCAATGTCAGTGTTCTGGTTTTAATATTGTTACATATCACAGAGTCATTGGGGTGAAGTGGATGAAGGGTGTGTGCGATCCCTCTCCACTATCTCTTCAATTTCCTATGAATTTAAATGTTAACAAAACAAAACAAGACAAAAATCCATGGCTAAATATGAATACATTTCTCTCTCTCTCTCTCTCTCTCTCTTTCTCTGTGTGTGTGTGTGTGTGTGCATGCACATAGCTATATTTGAAACGGCAAATGTATAATTTGACAAATATTTTGGTGGGATGTCTCTTTAATAAAAGTTTGATCATTACATGTTAGTTACTGTCACTAATATGTGGGATATAAAGTAGCTAAATTAACAGCCAGATGAAGACAAACTTAAAATATAACCCTTGATAGCTGACCAGGGAACTGAAGCACCAAGCAGTGGAGTTGAGGTTGGTGGTGGTCAGAACAAGGGGGAAGGAAGCACCATGGTCATGATGGTGGAGAATGGGTGATGTGGTGGTGAGTGCGTTACAGTGGGGATATACAACTGTTATCTCAGTTGCAAGTAAACAAATAATAATAAGTTACAAATTTACAAATTTTCATAATTCATTCATGCCTCTAATCTTATGTCATATATGAGTAATGAGACAAGGCTTTCTTTTCGCTTTTATCTTTCAGTCCATTGGCACAGTTTTCAAAGTAGAAACCATAATAAGCATTGGTAAAAGGGATCTGAAAACTATAAGAACCCAAGCTTTTCCCACTAAATTCCAGTGTTTTCCGAGATATTGAGAAAACTCAAGGATGTGATTGCCAGACTGGAGTTGATGACCAATGAAGGGAAATGCTAACAAACTTGGCATCAGTGCAAGGAAGCAGTTTGAACTGATTACTAAGGAGATGGTTTATTAAACAAGGAAAAAAAGAAACCAGGGAGAATTTCATCATGACATAGAACTTCTCATAGCTTTTTATTAAACTTTCTGATTTCCTTTTTTTCTTGTTATTATTAGATAAATCTTACTGGTAGGTGGAGGCATATGGCAGATACAATACAGGTTGAGAAATTGACAATGTACAGCATGTTGTAAATTGATATCTAGAACATGCTGGAAATCTGTTCATTTTCCAATAAAGGGCTGACCATGATATATTTAAAGCAAATAAAAAAAGAAGCATTATGCAGATAGAACCTTTTAAATTAAAGATGAAAAACAATTGTAGGCATGAAACATGAATATAATATACTAACAATTAAGATGTTTTCTCCACAATAGTCTGCTGGTCATTGAAGGAGTCAGGAGTGAAAAGAAGGACAGTGAAATGGTTAGAGTTCAATTACGAGGTTCTTAATTTTCTTAAAAAGAAAATCAATTAACAGCAGATCGAACAGTCTCTTTACTTAGTGTTGGTTTGACAGCACTTGTGTGTGTGCATGTGTTTATACATTCTAACTTTTACTGATTGATTTAATTTAATGTGGACACTTTCTGAAAGTGGTGATGAGCACAGTTTTGAACGTGGATAACCATTATCTCCTGCAATATCTTTAAAATTTAGATTCCCAGGCTCTATTTCAAGACTTGTGATTCAAAACTTCAAAAGTTTTTCAATGACACCCAGGTTTGGAAAGATAGTTAATGAATTAATACATGTTTAGTTTATATCTTTCAAGTGACAGTGATATCAGGTCATTTCTATTTAACTGTAATAAGGTAACAAGACTGTTCATGGCAATTACTGTTGGAGCCTTTCAGAGGACAAACTTCCCGAGACATGGAAGATGCAGTGTGATCCCTCCATTATTGGAAAACACAAAGTGACTTTCTTTCTAGCTTTGTCTGCTGTAACCCGAGTCCATTACATATATCCCCAAATATCTTTCCTCCTTCCCCCCTTAAGGGCCAACATTTTGTGTATTCACCACAAATGTTCCTGTATTGGGTGTTGCATATATGTATATATGTAAATGAGGGTGGGGCTGTGCTAGAAGGGACAGACTCAGGAATGTCCCCTTGTCCGCACAGATTTTGCATTCAGTTGGAACAGAGTATCCAAAATGATTTGAAGGTCTGGTGTTTCAAGAAGATCTTCCAGTATGGACAATACTTTTAAAAGAGATGTACACTCAGAAAATTGGTTCTCCTTATTTTGAGGGTACTGACATATATATTTTTAAGACTTATATATATATATATATATATATATGTATATATACATACACATATGTGTATATATACATATGTATGTGTGTGTACATACATACAACATACATACAAGAACTGGGGTTCAAGCCAGAGGTGCAAGGGGTAAAATGATTACCAGAGACAGAGTGGGGAACATAGCAGGCATATGTACTGAAATACACTGCTGAGGGGAGCAGAAAGCAAGATAGGAGAGATCTGCCATGCCATGTGGGTCACCTCCTGGCTGAGGATGAGACGCGCTGTAGTGGCTGCAGATAAGTTCATATCTCTGCATTTTAACCTATTGCACCACTAGGGATGACCCAGTACTGACATATTTAAAGAAAACATCTTAACTGGATAGATAAAGGGAAAGGTCTTACATAAAAATTAAATCTTCTTAATTTTGTGGCCAGCATAGTGTCATAGTGATTATTTCTGTACATTTTCCTTACAGTGCCCAAACCAGGGACTTAGCATAATAAAGTTTAACTTTCCATTCACATCATAATGCTCTACAGGGCACTTGATGCTCTGTTCCACAAGGTCACTCATTGATGTAGGATCCTTTCTTCTATCTGTGTTGGCATTTCTTGAGGTATCAGACTACTCCATTGAAGTCTTTGCATCAGTTAAACTGGTGAGGAATTGAGAAAGTAATGTGGAAAATCCATGAGATGCTTGTTATGGGCAAAACTTATAAATTCTGCTAGTCAGAATTTAACTTCATGGCCTTAATAAATGCATAGAAGTTAAAAGATGAAGTTTAGCTATGTGCTCAAGTAAAGATAAAAGCAGGTTTGAGTGCACACATATTTGTCTTTGCAGATTTCAATATGAGGATGATATTTTATCTCTGTGGTATTCTTTCCTCAAATTTTAATCACCATTGAATAATGAGAAAACTTTCATAAAAGTTCCAGAGGAGGGAAATTCTACAAAATGCATGACCAGTACTCTTAAAAGTTATCAAAAAGAAGGAATATAGAATGAGTTGGAATAATTAAAAGAAGCCCAAGGAGATATGACCAGTGAAGTGGTATCCTGCATGAGGTATGGAAGAGTAAAAGACTCATTAGAAAGTAAGGAAACTTGAGCATCGCATAGACTTGTGTTGATGACATGAGTCAATATTTATTTATTAATTGTGACAAATATACTATTGTAGTCTAAGGTGTTTATAATACAAATTGGGCCTGGTACATGGTAACTCTCCCTAAAATCTAAACCTCTCTGTGAATCTGAAACTATTTTAAAATTAATAATTTATTTTAAATTAAAATTTAAAAATGAGTGTCAAGAAATGTTATTACTCTTGTTTTCTCACCATTACTATGAAAACCACTTAATACACTGAGAAAGTACTCCTCTGATCTTCCTCTTGCAAACATTTCCCCCTTTATAATCTGTTCCTTATACCATGCCTCATCTCAAAGTGGATCATGTCTCAAAAACAATTTTTGTATAACTTTTTTATTACTCCACTTCATGTTTCTCTAAGAACATAGAAAAGAAAGCAATATGGCAACTAATGTAAAAATTAAAAGCTACTACAGCCCTGTGTTAAAGTATCTACATAAGTACTTAGCCATACCAATGCACACACGAACCTACGCGGGGACTCGCAAAATCCAAGAAGAGTCTCATGCAATTTCTACTGGGATCATTAGTTACAGAATTTACATATTACAAACTCTTACAAATTATTTCTATAAAAATGATTTCTATTTTCAAATAGTTTTCATAAAAATCTTTTGAAAGCTTATTATCAATAAAATAGTTTCCCTTTTCATTCCTTCTAAAAATGTTTGTGTTAAGGGGCTGTCAAATATGTTAGAATATTTCACCAAATGGTTATGGTATTGGTAATAACATTAACCAAGATAGATGTCACAATATAAAAGGTCGCTAATGTTCAGCTTAGTTTGGGTAACACAATATCCTATAGCACAATTCTGGAGATGTACATAGTGTAGAAAAGTCTGAGACTCCCATAAATACATTTATCATATTTGGTTTAATGAAACAGTACCCTTTGCAGCTTTTTTTATCTCTTCTTGTCTTTTTGTTTTGATTTTTATTTTTCTCTTCCTTGACTATCATTAATTAACTTCATGTGAAATGAAGGCTTCTTCAAATATATTTTAGATAATGTAACAATCAAAAGTGTTAAGTTAAATATTTTGATTTCTTTTAGATAATCATAGAGAAGAAGTAACACATGCTTTTCCAGTATTATTCTGAAAATTTAGACATTCATCTCAAAACTAGAAAAATAAGGTTTTGTTCTTACACCTCCCAAGTGTCCTTGGGTTAGCTATCCGATTTGAACCTAGGTTTAAATATGTTATGAAAAGAAGCAAGTAAGCCCTGTTTTGAAAATTTGTTGGCTGTATTTAGTGACAAAGTTAGTTTGTGTAATTTGTCTTTTTGCTGGCTGGTGGAGAGTAGTGCAAAAGTGTGACTTGACAACTCATTATTGACTAAATAGGCTAAGCCTGATAACTTTCACTGAATGAAGAACTCAGATGCTGGACAAGATGGAGTGAATTGGCTTCTTAAAGTCTATGAGTGAGACATGTGCCCAGCCATCCCCCAGCACCACTGCTCTGAGATGGAGTAAGTTTCTCTGAAAATCAGAGCACAGTTGACACATAGGTACCCAAGGACTAACCCCGTTACGATACCCAGTATTGTTTCTAGGGGACAAAAGTCACAAGGATATGCTGGGAAAGGGGTCTGTTCTGTAAAAGGGTTAGAAAGATGCATTTTCTTTATTGAGTACTACAGTTCCATTAAGCTCTGGTTTTCAGGGAAATAAGTTTTAAAATGCATTATTTATTATTTTTATTGCTTGATAAGGATATTCAGGATGAATATGTGTTAATGAAGCTTAGAAAGTGATGTATATCTATATAAAACAAAAAATGTTGCTTTGTATTTATTTTTATTTATTTTTAAAGAGTTATTAATGTATACAAGAAAAGAGTACAGGGCAGAGGTGTGGGAGGTGAGAGGATCAGAGACAGAGTGGGGAGCAGAACAAGCAGATCTACTGAAGTACACTGCTTAAGGGAACAGTGGGCAAGACAGGAGAGGTCTGCTGTGCCATGTGGGTCAGCCCCTGTTGGTCCAGCATTGAACTCCTGCTGTAGTGGCTGGCAGAAGCTTGATAGAACTATGTCTAACCCTTGTGCCACTTGGGAGGCTCATGATTTATATTTTTAATTGTTACAGTCAGCAGAAGAGTATATGAATATCTGGGCTGGACTTAATAACACAGGACCTGTGATTCCTGCTTCTTGGACTCAACTGATTCTCATTCATACTTTTATTTTAAATAAAAATTTGTTTCTTTCTAATTACAAAAAAAAGGGTATTAAAATCTTAGAAAAGATACTAGTAAAAAAAATGAAAGAAGAAGAAAACAATAATTTCTTATAATCTCACCATCTAGCAATAATCAGGGTTAACATTTTCCAGACATTTTAATATGTGTACTTACATTTATAAGCCAGATGTGGACTAGGCCTCTCTGCTCCTTATTATCTAGATAAGATGACTTGGTCCTTTATTTCATTGCTTTCCTCAATTGTTTGGCAATATCCCAGGATCTCACATTCTAACGATCACCTGTGACTCTGACTTCCTGCTTCTTCTGAATTCCATTCTCCACACTTCAGCTTACAGCTGTTCCTTTATTTTCTTTTGGCCATAGACTCAAATGTGGAAGTCAGGTGCTCTCCTTGATTTGATAATAACAACAAATCATCCATACCAAGATTTTTCAGTGATTGTCGACTTCACTTCAGGATGTGAAGACCATTACACCTGAATATTAGAAATCCGCTCCTCACTATTCTTTGGTCATAAGCCATGTTCTCAAACATGCATGGTTCTTTATTTCATTGCTTTCTTCAATTTTTTTCCTCATGTTCCCTCTTCCCGTTCTATTTTTGTTTTTTACATCTCACAAGAAATCGTCCTCTTCACTTTTTTATCCTAAGTAAACAATTCAGTTGTCTAATGACAAACTAAACCAGGAATTTGTTTAGATACACAAATTCTCCCCCAAATTGCCTTATCAAAGGGGCCAGAGTTATTGGTGGACAGCTGTTTACATCCCCACAAGAGGCATGCAGCTTCCATCAAGATATGGAGATACTATACATGGCAAAATCAAAGGCAGTTGCCAACAATACACTCCACAAGCTAGAAATTCCCAAGGTGAGATTTTAAAAATAGTGTCAGGGGCTCTCTCTGGTAGCACAGTGGTTAGAGCACATCACTAAGGAGCTAAAGCTACTTCAGCATGAATTCAATCTCTGGCCACAGAGGTGATCCACATGGTGCGGCAGACCTCTCTTGACGTGTCCACTACTACCCTCAGTAGTGTACTTTATCAGTTGGCCTGTTCTTCTCCCCACTCTGTCTCTGGTGATTCCTCTCACTGCCCCTGCACCTCTGGCCTGTGCCCCCGTTCTGTACCAATAAATAAATAAATCTTAAAAAAAAAAAAAGTGACTCGGTGTTGGGAAACCCACGGGGATTACAATTGAGATTAAAAAAAAATGTACAAAATGATGTAAAAATAAACTGTTATATTATTTTAAAAAAAGTGTCAGGATTCTTAGGCCTCTCCTTCATATCAAGGAACAAAATGGAGATTAGAATGGTTTTAGAAAAGTTTCACTCAAGGCAATCAAAGGTCTGTTTGAATCCCCTTCTCAACAGGAAAAGCATGGCCCATTTTATGGGATGGGAAGGATGCTTCCCATTTCATGACAAGTTCTCAGAAGAGAAATTTCAAGAACAGTCACAATTACTTTGATATGTAGTCTCCTTAGTGGGGGAGACATAGCAGACTGATGTCTGATTTTTTTTTTTTTTTTAACTTAAAAAAGCTAAGATGGGCTAGAAGCACTAGGCTGGATCTGCCATCCCTCAGAGAAAATAAAGGTAGGTGTTTCCATATTGGCAGGTGTGGTGCCAGAGTCAGGGGGAGCTAGTCGGAGTGGCCAAGAGAGTTTGCTAGGGAGTCAGAGAATCTCTGTTTTAGGCAGAGTGAGGATAGTGGTTAATTAGAAGGAACACATGACAAAGTCAAGGGGAATGCAATCAAATGAATCCAGTGCAAACCTCTAGAAAGTTCATCAAAGGTCACCCAGAGAAAGAGCACTTCAGTCTCAGCCAAGCTCCCAAAGTCCTGAGTGAGCCTTAACAACACCAGTTAAATTTTTCTGCTCCTTTCCCTCACCTCTCTCTTCCATCCCCCACCAGATCCCTGATAGAATAGAAGGCTACAGTTCACAAAATGGTGAAAGAGTGAGGAAATCAAGTGGGAATGAGGAACTATGAACCACCAACATTTCCAGAACTTTCATATGAGGAGTTATAGTAAGTTATAGCAAAAGGAGATTTTTTTTTTATTGCACTTGTCAGATTAATTCAGTGTTTTAAAAAATTTGTGCCTTTTTCCATCTCAGTTGTAATCCCCGTGGGCTTCCCATCACCAAATCACCCGAGTGCCATCACCATAATCCAGTGCACTCCCCCCCTCCATTCCCCCCCATTTTTGATACTATCCCCCACTCCACCACCATAAAATGTCTCTGGTATATAGTTGTTTATTATTTCCCCCCCCTGGTCCTTTATGCTCCTGCTATGAATGAAACTACAAAAGGAGAAATTTTAAAACCAAGCCCAATGTTTTGAAAATAACATGGTAAGAGTGACTAAATAACAAGCTGTAGGCTAAAGAAAGTAGGTAAGTAGGTAAAGCTGTAGGCTAAAGAAGTCATGGAAGACAAAAATAAAAAAATGTTAACTGATTAATTTCCCTGTGTTGCATCAACTAGTTTGTAACATTATTTTGTAAGAACAATAAAAGTAATTGTTAATAAGTACTAATAATTATTTGATTAATATAATTGAACTTTTGTTATTTCTTATCTTCCTTTATAAATTACACTGATAAGATTACTTATATAAATTCTAAGCATTCCTTTAGGACAACTGTGATGTTATATAATAAAGATTTAGATTCATCATTAAAAAATTAACAATGGATTGCCAAACTTACACCAATTTACATGTCATTCATTCATTCATTCACATGTCACAAATATATGAGATATTTAGTTCTGCTGCCTTAAGATGACTGTACTCTCCTGATGCTAATCCCTTATGGGGAGATTTATAAAGTAACTCTCCAAAGACAAAATTATTTCCCGGCTCTTGAAGTAGTGTTTCACCTCAGCTTTGGTTCTATACTTAAGAAAGCATTTTGAGAATCCAAACTTTTCAAATATTAGCAGCTAACTTTATGTGGATTTATGGCTATATGATTATAACATGCAACCAGAATCATCATTATCTGTATATTTGGTATAAATTAATTCCACAGGATTGAGAAAACAAATTCAGCAGATCAAATTTTCCAACTTGTTTTTCTTCTGAGAATGATGTGTTGTCCTGACCTCATACCTTTAAATGAAGCTATAGTTTGGACTGATTCAGTAAATGCAACTTTTACCTAAGTAAGGGAGGGAGTATTAACCTGAAAAATTACTGGTCTCGAATGGTTCAAGGAATAGAGCTGCTGTGAGGTTTCTGGGTTTTCAGTTTTAGGAAAATAAGAGCATTTAAAAAAAAATCTTAAGAAATATTTCAGAACAGGATTTCAATGAGCAGTAATCCCCTCTGTCTATATTTGGCTATGAAGGACCTTCTTATGAAATATAACTCTGAAATGGCTGTCACTTGTCATTTTCCCTGTATTCAATATTCACCAACATAAAGGTCCTATTTTGCCAACTCCCAGCACTTAATTTTCATTCTCATTCATTTTACCATTTCTTTTAGAGAGAAAATAACACTCAATTGTCAAGGGGTTTGAATGAATTGTAAATAACAAATGTTATCTTGCTCCCTGGAACTTATCTCATGCTATGTTATGGATTTACCAGGTCCCGCAAAATATCAAATATATGAGCCTTAAAGGGGAAAAGTCTCCATACTAGTATATGAAAAAATTCCTAAATTCCAGAAGGGTGAATGAACAGATGGATACGTTTGGGACATGTGTGTGTGTCATTTTTGTTTTACATTTCCTTGGCTCTGCAAGAGAACGCATTTTCTACACAGTATGGTAGCTGAAGTGAAGGATAATATTAAACTAAACCTTGAGACAAAAAATGAGAAGTAAATAATTTAGCAAAAATGCAGTTCCATATGTTAATTTTGAAACGTTTCATTACTGAAATACAGATTTAAAGCAACATGGCCACAGATCAAGACACAAAGGTAAATAGTAACTGATGTTATGAAGAATATTTTTTCTTAATGGAAGGTGTAGATGCTATTTTATTACATTCATGAATATAGATCCAGATTTTATCCATTAACAAAATTCAATGTTTTAGCAAACTTTCATAAAAGTAAGTATAGATTGGTGATATTTTTTTTCCTTAGTAGTCATTTCTTACATAGAAAATAAAGCATTGAGTGGTTCTAGTGACATGAAACATTTAACTATTGTACCTTTTGCCATGGCATAAACTTTCTGGCTATGTTGCAATAGCATAACAATATATAAAAGATATTTGAGAAGGGGAACTGAAGGGATTCCAGTGACCAGAATGAGGAAGGGTGGTCTCCTCATCAGCGTAGCAGCCCGCTAACTAAGACAAGGAGTGATTTAGACTGTGCTAGGTGCCCTATGATTGGTGGAGAACTCACTGATGGGAAGGTCCCCCAGAGTCATGGAGAGGGATTGGCACAGATGGTAGAAGGGCTGCCCATTCTGTAAAAAGACTCACAGAAAAAAACAACTTGACAAGTTGCAGAAGTTTGCTCTTTTCAGGGTTAAGGAAAATTAGAAAAAACAAATGAATAAGTCTCTTGAGAAATTGAAATTCTAACCTGCCACACCCACAGGGATGACAGTCAAATTTACCCTACTAACTAGTGCAGAATTTCAAGTTAGAAATCAACATGGAGCTGAAATCTTTAGGTATCTTGCAAACACAAAACTTTAGAAATTCAAAGCTAAAGGGAATTACAGAAAAGAAAAACCCTTTATTTTTTTCTTCGGATACGTTTTTAAAACTGTTCTGTTGTTACAGCTCATCCTACATTTTTGTAGGTCTATAATTGGAAGTGAGTCTCCAATAGAATAGCACTACTTGTTGCTAGAGAAGACAATGAGTTTCTTTCTAAGTAAGAAATTAGCATTTAAGAAAAACTTCCAGGCCCTCCCTGGTGGCAATGTGGGTTAAGGCACAACACTGCAAGCTAGCCACAGCCACTTCAGTACTAGTTTAATCGCTAGCCCTGGAGGTAACCCACATGGCATGGCAGACATTTCCTGTCCTGCCCACTGCTCCCCTCAGCAGTGCACTTCATTGATCTGCCTGTTCTGCTCCCCACTCTGTCTCTGGTGAATACTCTCACAGCCCCTGCACCTCTGGCCTGTAGCCCAGTTCTATAAATCTTTATAAATAAATAAATAAATAAATAAATCTTTTTAAAAAGTTGCCAATCTGAAGTGTCAAAATGAGCTAGCACCTAGCAAGGAAAATATTGCAAATAATATATAATTACTCATAATGGAAAATCAGCATATGCAGTCAAGAGTTGGATTAATGTCCCATTCCCAAGAACTAGAAGAAATAGAACAACTTGAAAGAAACTTGAAAAGATTACCTAATATTACTAGATATTTTATTTAAAAAGAATTAATGAACATGATGTCATGTTAATGTGGGTAAAAAGAACAATGCAATTAACTAAATTGAGCATATTTCCAATTAAAAATTCAAAGCACAGGAGACCTTCCAGTAGCCTAAGGGTTAAGTTTCAGTGCTATCTCCAAGTATACCTGGATTCAATCCCCAAACAGCAATCTAACCCACACTTTGCATAGCAGACCCCTTCTGTCTTCCCCTCAGCAGTGTATCGCAGTAGATCTGCCTGTTCTGCTCTCCACTTTGATGAATCTTCTCACTCCCTGAACTTCTCACTTACAGCCTAGTTCTTCTACAAAAATAAATCAATAAATAAAAATAATAATTACAAAAATAAATACTTAAAAAATTGACATGTTAGACATATTTGAGGATAGACAAGATAAACAGAGATATATATTCCAAGAAATTATATGGAATGTAACACAAATAATACAATAATTGAAATGAGATAAAGAAGGAGAGATTTAAGAAGTGTAAGATATGTCATGATAAAATTTCAGAAAATTGAGTAGACATGGAAATAAAGGGAAACCAACCGGGGAAAGAATATATGAATTTATAAAGGGGAAATAATGATCTGCGGGTGGTACAATATTACATAGTTGATCCTAAACACACCATCAAAAGTTAGAAGCAATAAATGACTACAGCAATATGTCATTCTATAAAATCAACATACAAAAATCTGTAGTTTCTTTTTTAACAATAAATAAGAAGCAAAAGAAACGATGAAAATAACTCCACTTACTATTGCTTCAAAAGCAAGTAAATTCCTCAGAACATTTGGAGTTAATAGACCTACACAATAGGAAGTGCAAGAGGTTATTAAAAGACTTAGTGAAATAAGGTGATGGAAAGATATTCCACATTCATGATGCAGAGAATCAAGACAATCAAAATGACTACTTTGCCAAAAACAAAATAAATATAATGTGTTCACCATCAACATACTAGTGATATTTGCAAATAAACTGAACATAATATATTGAAATTTATATGGAACCACAAATAAACCCTCTAGGAAAAAAGGAGAGAAATAAAGGCATTATGTTATGAGACTTCAAGCTTTACAATAAAAAGCTTGTAGTATCAAAAACAATATTGGGCTGGTACAAAAATAGGTCTGTGGACCACTGGGACAGAATCAAAAGCCTAGAAGTAAATCCACATCTATAACAGCACCTAATCTATAAGAAAAAAAAAAATCCATTGCAAAAATATGAGAAAAAGACAGTATTTTTAATAAATTGTGCTGGTAAAATTGGAAAGACAGATAAAAAAATAAATTTGGATTACTCATAACATCATACACAAATATAGACTCAAAGTGGATTAAAATTATATCTGACACGAAACAATAAAATGCACAGAAGAAAACATTGGCAATACATTCTATGATATCAACAAAAAAGAAGATAGTTTTGGTGAGTCAACCCTGTGGCAAGGGAATTAAAAACAAAAATAAACAGTTGGGATTACCTCAAGATGAAAACCTTCTCTACAGCAAAAGAAACTACAAAATGCTTAAAAAGACAGCCTATAGAATTGGATAAAATAGTCACATCCCATAGAATTAACTGATAAGAGCTTAACATTCCAGATATATAAAAATATTATGCAATTCAACAATAATAAATCGAGTAATCTGGTCAGTAAATGGGCAGCAGATTTGAGCACCAAATTCACTCAAGAGGATGTCCAAAGGCCAAAGTACATATGAAAATATCTTCATTGTTACTTCTAATAAGAGAGATTCAGATTAAGACTCTGAGCTACTACCTTCACCTGTGAGAATGTCACAGACTATAAAATGATCGCCAACAATAAGTGTTAGAGAAAATGAAGGAAAAAAAACAACTTATTATACTATTATAGGAATGTGAACTGGCACAACCCTTGGGAAATGATCTAGATTTACCTTAAAAAGATGGAAATAACATATGTAGTAACCCCCATTTGAATATC
Organism: Condylura cristata; assembly: GCF_000260355.1. Classification (NCBI taxonomy): domain Eukaryota; kingdom Metazoa; phylum Chordata; class Mammalia; order Eulipotyphla; family Talpidae; genus Condylura; species Condylura cristata. Next base: position 3,023,913 of record NW_004567106.1, on the reverse strand, counting down.
TATCCACAGAATATAACCATCAACAACAAAAATATAGATCAGCTTTATTTATTTATTTATTTTAGTTATTTTTAAAAGATTTATTTATCCATGCATACAGAACTGGGTACAGACCAGAGGTGTAGGGACACTCACCAGACACAGAGTGGGGAGCAGAACAGGCAGGTCTACAAAGTACACTGCTTAGGGGAGCAGCGGGCTAGACAGAAGAAGTCTGTTTCACCATGTGGGTCACCTCCAGGGCCCGGAATTGAACTCACACTGAAGTGGCTGAGGTTAGCTTGCAGTGCTGTGTCCCAACCCATTAGCCACCAGGGAGGACCTGATCAGCATTATTTATAAAATCTAGGACATGGAAGCAGCTTAATGCCCATTAACAGATGGTTGGTTTAAGATGTGGTATATGTACACCATAGAGTGTTATATAGACACAAGTTCTTTTCAATAAAATAGAGAAAATTTGAGATAATTGTTTGCAGCAAAATAATTCAGAAAAATAAAAGACAAATACTAGAGATTTATATATCAGCCAATTTAATATTTTAAAACACCTTTTTTTTTTTTTAAGATTTATTTATTTGTGCATACAGAACTGGGGTACAGGCCAGAGGCTCAGGGGCGGTGAGAGGCTTCACCGGAGACAGAGTGGGGAGCAGAACAGGCAGATCCACGAAGTACACTGCTGAGGGGAGCAGCGGGCGGGTCAGGAGAGGTCTGCCACGCCATGTGGTCACCTCCGGGGCAGGCGGGAATCGAACTCATGCGGAAGCGGCTTTTAGATTCTCATTGCTGTGCTTTAACCCGCTGCGCCACCAGGGAGGGCCTTAAAACACCTTTTTAAAAAAGATTTATTTATATATGCATAGACAGCTGGTGTATAGGCCAGAGGTTCAGGGGCAGTGAAAGGATTCACCAGAGACAGAGTGGGGAGTGGAACAGGCAGATCAATGAAGTACACTGCTGAGGGGAGAAGTGGGAGGCCCAGGAGAGGTCTGCCAGGCCATGTGGGTCACCTCCAAGGTGGGGATTGAACTCATGTGGAAGTGGCTTTAACTTCTCAGTACTGTGCTTTAATCCACCATGCTACCAGGGAGGGAAAAACAACTTTAGCAAGTAGTGGGCATTAATAAACCTCTTGAGGACTCTGAGGATAAGAGGACAGGACCAAGGAATTGTACTAAGTGACATAGAAGGTGGAGGGGAAGAAAACAGAGTATGAGAGTCAAGGAAACACATCTCAGAAGACAGTTGTGGAGCTGCTTTCTTCTCATGAATTAGATTGGAAACATTTTACCCAAGTGAACAGCTTTTGCTGTGCTCCCTGGTGGTGCGGTGGTTTAAAGCACAGCACTAAGGAGCTAAAGCCACTGCAGCATGAGTTCGATCCCTGCCCCAGAGGTGACCCACATGGTGCTGCAGATCTCTCCTGACCTGCCTGCTGCTCCCTTCAGCAGTGTACTTGGTCAATCAGCCTCTTCTGCTCCCCACTCTGTCTATGGTGAAGCCTCTCACCGCCCCTGCACCTCTGGCCTGTACCCCAGCTCTGTATGCATAAATAAAAAAAATAAAAAGATATAAAAAGGTGGAACAAAATTCTAGAGTATTACTATGGAAGATGAGTGGTATGCCATAGAACTAATATCCTTTGAGTTCTCTTTAATGTTTGATATAAAAGAAACATTGATTTTCTGCACTAAGTATGCTTATTAAAATTTTAATTTAAGCATGTAAAAGTAGAAATAAAGTACATTTTTTACTCGAATAGTTGAGGAAATAGCTAAGGAAATAAAGGGCAAGAAGATAATTGAATTATTCAGTATATCAGTATTCATTGTAGATCAATTAATACAGATTCTCAAATTGAATTTTAACAGTTCAACTATCTTCACGGTTGTTATTGATGTTCATAGTTCTTTTTTTTTTTTTTTTTCATTCTAGATTCTCCTTGGATTTCATCTCAGAGTGAGATGTGCCTATAGAATTTATTATGACCAATCATACAAAAGAAAAAAAATAAGGATGTCACACTGTGATGGGTATGATAATATTTAGTGCATGGCATATCACATTTACCTTCCTTCTATTAAAAGAACCAGTGATACTGCAGCAAACAAAATGCCCAGACCCCAGAGTAAGGACAAAGTGGAATAGAACTTCTTGTAGGAACTTGAGAGATATACAGTTGAACGATTTAAAGTTATTGCATTTGTTTAAATTGTTGAAATATTAGAACTTCTTGCTGAAATATACAAAAGAAACATGTAAAAATAGAAAGAATATAAACTTTGAAGGCCTCCCTGGTAGCATAGGGCTTAAGTCTCAGTGCTATCACGACTATGGCCTGGGTTTGATCCCTGGCCAGGGAGCTGACCCACATGGCACAGCAGACCTCTCCTGTCTCACTGCTGCTCCCTTTTGCAGTGCGTTTCAGTTGGTCTTCCTGTTTGGCTCCCCACTCTGTATATGAAAATTCTCTTACCCCCTGCACTTTTGACCTGTACTCCAGTTCTTAATCTCTTATATGCACAAATAAATAAAATAAATGTTTAAAAATACATGTGTATACACACATACATTTACACTTTGAAAGTAAATGAGTGGATGAGAAAAGAGACATAATAAAACATTTTTAATCAAAGACTACAGCTTCTATTAATATGGGCATTGGGCAAACTAGTCTTTATGACAAGAGAAGATTATTAAGGACAAAAAAGAACACACACACACGCACGTGTATATATAAATAAATAAAATGATCTGCCAGGAAGATTGCACACCCAAATTTTAAACATCCAATATCATAGTCCCACAATATATAAAGAGTTAAAATAGAAAACATAATTATAAGAAAAATTAACAAGTTCACAACAATAAGTCAAGTCTTGTAATACTGCTTCCCTTTGCAGGTGTGGTGGATGGCTGTCCGTGTCACGTGAGCTAAGCTACATAGCATGTGAAGAGCAGTGCATGATGGGCCTTCAAAACTGATTTTCCCCTGATAAGAAGCAAAAAATGTCTTTAATTTCCACCCTTGTTTCTATCTTTGAATCTTTGAATTGAATTTTGTGAGAAAATGATAGATGAAGTAACAATAGTTATTTTCTTGCAGATTTTTTATTATATGGTATTTTATAAAACCTCACTTTTATGTGAGTGTTAATTATAATTCAGAACATCCTAAAAATATAAGGTGAATTTGTCTTATAGTTATCAATATTTTTCGTCATCTTACATCAATTAAAATGGGTTGGTATAGTGAAAGAACACACTTATTAGTGAAAGACAATATTTACATATGTAAATTTGATACATGGTAAAAGTGATATCACAAGTAAGTGGGGACAAGATGTGCTATCGGATAAATGGCGCTGAATAACTTCATTTGGAAAATAATAAAGTTAATACCCTAACTATACTACATAGGAAATTATCTTCTAGGACAATTAAGGACAAAAATATATAGTGTAAAACTTAAAAAATATATTTAAATAATATATTAAAGAAATATTAAATACTTGTTTTATACCTTTTTAAATGATATAGCTTAAATGACAAAACAAAACTATGAAGTTGTTTAACAAATGGATGTATTGAATTATATTTTAAAGCTGGATTAGAAAAGATTTCCCCTAAATAAGACACATAAGCCATAAATTATAAAAACAACAAATAATAAATTTCACTACATTAAAATTAAATGCTCTACTTAACAAAGGCAATCCAGAATGAAAAAGCAAGCCACAGACAAAGTGGAGATATTTGTTACACTTATTTTACTGCCCCACCATCAATCCTTTTACCCTTTTCTCTTCTTCCTTTGCTCTAAACCTCAGAAACCTCACTACATTTACTAATGTTCAATAGATTTGTAAGTTATTTGTAAGTTATTTAATTTGTTGAATCTTCCACTATATAAATATCCAATTTTTCCTTTGCTTCTGACTTGTCTTAATCCACAAATTTCTCTCAAACTTTTTCCATTTTGTTGTAAATGGCAACATTTCATCTTTTCTTATGGATCAATAATATGCCACAGGTGAATTACATATCTTCTTGATACTTCTATCAATGGGCATTTAGATTTTTTCTATATCCTACTTATAAGTAAATGCTATAATAAACATTGTAGAGTACATATATTTTGTTTGTTAGTGACAAGTTTTAGTATATGCAGATAGAGGTTCAGGAGTGGGACTGCTAGGTCATATGCTATTTCCATGTATGTATGGTTTTTTTTTAAGATATATTTATTTATGCATACAGAATTAGGGTGCAAGCCAGAGATGCAGGGGCACTGAGAAGATTCACCAGAGACAGAGTGGGGAGTAGCATAGGCAAATCAACAAAGTACACTGCTGAGAGGAGCAGTGGGCAGGTCAGGAGAGGTCTGCCATGCCATGTGGATCACCTCCAGGGACAGGGATCTAACTCGCACTGAAGTGACTGCACTAGCTTGAAGTGCTGTATTCTAATCCTCCGTCTTAAGTGTTAATCTTGCCAGGTAAAGGATTCTAGGCTGAATTTTTTTTTTTTTTGAATTCTTTAAATAGCTTCTGACACTTCCTTCCTGTCTGTAAAGTTTTCTACTGAAAAGTCTACAGATAGTCTATTTGACATCCTTCATAAATCACCTATTTGTCTTGTCAAGTTTTTAATATTCTGTCCTTGTCTTTGTCTTTAAAACTTTTATTACACTGTACTTTGGAGTGTGTTTCTCTGGTATTATTTTGTTTGGAACTCTTTTGGCTTCTTAAATCAGGATGTCTGGTTTGTTTCCCAGTTTGAGATAGATCTCAGTGACCATTTCTTTAAACAAATTTCCTATATCTTTCTCTTCCTTCTTGGACTCCCATGATACTAATATCAGTTTTCTTTAGATTTTTCCAAAGGATTTTTATACTACCATTTAAAAATTCTTTTTTTCTCTGTCTTGTTCTGTTTGCGTATTCTTCAACAATATGCTTTTGGGCTCACTGATTCTTTCCTTTGCTTACATCTGTCTACTTATGAGGCCTCTATTGTGTATTTTAATTCTATAATGGTATTTTTTTAGATCCAGTAGCTCAAATTGTAACAGTTGCGTATTTCCTCAGGCTTTAGCCTGTCCCTGTTTTCACCATCTAATTTCTATTTAATTCAACAAACATTGTTATAAAAATTATGTTAAACATCTCTTCAAGCATATTCTATAGCTCTGTTGGAGTAAAAAACTTTTTTTTTTTAATATTTACTTTATTTATTTGTGCATGCAAGAGCTGAGGTGCAGGCCAAAGATGTGGGAGTAAGAGGAATTACCAGAGACAGACTGAGGAGCAGAATAGGCAAATCTACTGAAACATACTACTAAGCGGGGGAGCAGGCAAGAAAGGAGAGGTCTGCTGTGCCATGTGGACCACCTCAGGGTGGAGATCAAACTCCCACTGAAGTGGCTGTAGCTGGCTGGCAGTGCTGTGCTTTAACCTGTTGTGCCACCAATGAGGGCCTCGGGTAGCTTTCTCTATGTTGCACTTCCCACTGTCGCTGCAAACACAGTTCAATTAGCATTTTACCTATCCTTTTTGTCAGTTGTTTGCTCCTAAATATGCATGGTCATCGTTCAGGTTTCAGGTTATCGAATTTTATCTACTGCAATTTAGTTGTGAATATATGGGAGAAGTTAAGCCTGGCATCTTCACCACCTAAATTTTTAAGTGTCAAAGCTTAAAACCTTTGCTGCAAAATATGTAAAAACTTCAAGTCTGGGGTGAAAGTGAGTAATTAGAGTAATTCAAATGTACCTATAGTATATCTTTCTTAAAGCAATGAAACATCTGAAAGAAAGACTTCAAATGCCAACATTTATAAAATCTAAACTTAGGTATATTTACATGTCATATACTATTTGTAACATTATTGAAACGTAATTATTTTTCATGTCTGAAATGTAATCAATCAGTGAATATTTTAAATGAAACATGACTGACAAGTTATAAAAAAAGTTAAATAGATTTATGATTAAAAGTGAAAATATGTAAACATCATGATGAAAGGATGACATAGGTTGTTCTAGAATGGAAAGGCGGGGGAAGGAGATATGCTAAGTATTTGGTCTGAGTCAGCTATGTGTCCAAAGATTTTGGGAAACCTCCTTGCCAGGATGTCAAAGACAGGTAAATTTGAGTTCAGGCACTCAGAAGGTTTGTGTCTGGGAGCAGGTGAATTGGTGCAGGGTTGGGCTGCAGTGGAGGGGGCCAGTGGGTGTGGTCACTGAGAGCTGTTCCCTCTATAAGTCAGACTACCTCCTACAAGTTCCATGTGGTGCCTTGCTCTGGGCTCAAAGGCCTCATGAAATGAATCAGTAAGGTCCAGTCTCTGTGTGTTGCTGCTGTAAACTTGGCCTGACATTCCCTGGGTAGACATGGTTTCATGAACCCCTGGTGTACAGAGTACTCTATACTTAGGAGGGCTCTGTTCTTGGTTTGATGCTCAGTGGAACTGCCTTGACAAGGGAGTCTATTTTTCATTTTGTGCTGCGCTGCTCACACCACATTACCAGTCTTATTTGTGGTCCCCAGGGAGGCAAAAACCCCTGGTTAAAAGTTGTATGTTCCTATCTCAACATGATAAAAAGCCATATATGATATAGCCACAGCCAATATTATCCTCAATGGAGAAAACCTGAAAGCCTTTCCTTTGAGATCAGGAATAAGACAAGGGTGTCCACTATTACCACTGCACTTCCACATAACATTGGAAGTTCTAGCCAGAGCAATAGGACAGGAAAAAGAAATACAAGGAATCTTAATAGGGAAAGAAGAAGTAAAACCATCCTTATTTGCAGACAATAAGTTAATAATTTACATGGAAAACCCTAAAAACTCCACAGAGAAACTAATCAAAACCATCAACCAGTTTAGCAAGGTAGCAGGATATAAAATCAACACACAAAAGTCAGAGGCTTTCCTATACACAAATAACCAATCAGAAGAAGCAAAACAAAAAAAACTCCTTTTCAATTAAAACATAAAGAATCAAATACCTGGGAATGAACCTAACAAAAGAGGTAAAAGACCTCCACAAAGAAAATTACAAAACACTGTTAAAATACAAAAAGACACCATGAAGTGGAAAGTCATCCCCTGCTCTTGGATTGGGAGAATTAACATCATCAAAATGGCCATCCTGCCAAAAGCAATATACAGATTTAATGCCATCCCAAGAAAAATCTCAATGTCATTCTTCAAAGAAATAGAAAAAAATATTGATGAGATTCATATGAAACAACAAAAGACCTCAAATAGCCAAAGCTCTCATGACTAAGAAAAAACAGAATGGAGGCATTACAGTCCCAAACTTGAAACTATACTACAAAGCCATAATAATAAAAACTGCATGGTACTGGAATGAGAATAGACATACACTCAGGTGGGTTCAAATAGAAAACCCATATATAAACCCACAGGTTTATGGACAGCTAATCTTTGACAAAGGAGCAAAGAAGATACAATGGAAAAAAGAAAGTTTGTTCAGCAAATGGTTCTGGGAAAACTGGGAAGCTACATGCAAACAAATAAAACTAGATCACTACCTCACACCATACACAAAAATCAACTCAAAGTGGATTAAATACCTAGACATAAGAAAAGAAAACATAAAATACCTGGAAGCAAAGATGGGCCAAACACTACATGACACTTCAGCCGCTTCTTTAAAGATATAGCACCCAATGCAATGATAGTGAAGGCAGAGATAAATAGGTGGGACTACATAAAGTTAAAGAGCTTTTGTACAGCAAAATAGACATTACAAAAGACAGACATCCCACTGATTGGGAAAAATTTTTCTCACACAAAATTAACGATAAAGGATTGTTCACAAAGGAGAATTGATGAAACACAACAAAAATAAACAACCCCATCAAAAAATGGGCAGAAGAGCTGAAAAGACACTTCTCCAAAGAGGAAATGCAGATGGCCAACAAGCATATGAAAAAAATGTTCAACATCACTCATAAAAAGGGAGATGCAAATTAAAACCACAATGAGATACCACCTCACTCAAGTGAGAACGCCACACAACTAGCAACAACAAATGTTGGCGAGGGTGTGGAGAAAAAGGAACTCTCTTGCACTGCTGGTGGGAATGCAAACTAGTACAACCACTATGGAAACTGTTTGGAGGTTCCTCAAATTGCTTAACATGGAGCTTCCACATTACCCAGCAATCCCACTCCTAGGTACCTACCCAAAAAACACAAAAACACTGATTCAAAAGGATACTACACCCCCATGCTTATTGCTGCTTTATTTACAATTGGACAGATATGGAAGTAGCCCAAATACCCAAAAATATATGACTGGATTAAAAAGATGTGGTACGTATTTACAATGGAATATTACTCAAAAACAAAAACAAAATAAATAAATAAACATGTGTCTTTTGCATGGATGGAGCTGGAAAAGATCATGCTTAATGAAATAAGCCAGAAAGGAAAAGAAAAATACCGGATGGTTTCGCTCATAGCAGGAGTATAACAGAACAGGCGAGAAAATAATAATGATGAATAGCTATATACCAGAGACATTTTGTGGGGGTGGAGTGGAGGATGGGATCAAAAACAGTGTGGGGAAGGAAGTGTGCTGGACTATGGTGACGGCACATAGGTAACTTGGTGATGGGAAGCCCATGGAGATTAGAGTTGAGATGAAAAAAAAAATGTACAAAATGATGTAAAAATAAACTGTTTTATTATTAACAACAACAACAAAAAAAAGCTGTATGTTCCTCCATCCTCCCCTGGTCACTACTCTTCCGAACACTTAAATGTCTTCTCACATTCACATTATTTGCCACCTTCTGTATTCATCTGTGTTGGCTGCATCTATTTTATAGCTTTTATCTTCCTTGTCCATCTATGAAGAACTAAACACTTCCCAGGAAAAGTGTGTGTTGAATCCAACAAACTCTGGAAAGCCTATGTGTCTAGGGCAGGAGACTGCATTCATCTGGACAATTATTCTATTTATATTGAGCAAAACTAACAGCAAATCTTAAATGTGCAATAGGAAATGCAGTTATGACATTTCAAAAATTATTAGTCTGTATATAAGTATATATAAGTTGATTTTGTTTACACAAAATTACTACACACCCACACAACTAGGCAGAAAGTTATCGTGCAGTTGTAATCCACATCATGGACTTCCATAGGGGCTAATAGCTGATTCTTAGATTTTACTCTTGAAAAAAAGCTAACAAAAAATAGGGCCCTCCTTGGCGGTTCAGTGGTTAAAGCACAGCACTAAGAAGATAAAGCCACTTCAGCATGAGTTCATCCCTGCCCTGGAGCTGACCCACTAGACACCGCAGATTTCTCCTGACCCACCCACTGTTCCCTTCAGCAGTGTACTTCATCAGTCTGCCTATTCTGCTCCCCACTCTGTCTCTGGTGAATCCTCTCACTGCCCCTGCACCTCTGGCCTTTACCCCAGTTCTGTATGCATAACTAAATAAATCTTTTTTAAAAAGCTTACAAAAAATAAACAAACCAATACTTGTTTATTAAAAGTTCTCACATCAGAAAACTATGTGAAGTAATGATTCATTACCTGAATTTGTTGTGTTAATCACTTTACAATATATGTGTAAAGCAAATCATCACTTTATGCCTTACATTTACACAATGTTCCATGTCAATTATATTTCAATAAAACTAGAAAAAATGCTTATAAAAACAATAGGCAATATGAACCATTTATTGTTTTAGGATATTATCTAGACATGATATTATTTGAATTAAGTGCAGAACCAGAGTTGGCTAACTCATGTATCAGAGCTGAAGTGATCTGCAAAGAGAATTGCAGGCCTTCTTGCCTAGGGACACAATAGTTGGTCCTTTAAAATCTCCAGGTCTCATCTTGCGTTTTCATCTTCCACAGACTTCTGGGAATTTTCAAGGCAAGAAGTCCCAATAAAAGATTGCTCTGGGCACCATGAGCGGAAGCTCTTGAGCTGGGAAGAGGACCCTGCCCAGTGTGTGGGTAAGAACTGTCACTGGCTCTGGCTACTCTGCTCCCCAGCAGCTCCACAGTACCTATGAGGAGAAAAAAGGTGACCCCTCCACATCGCTGATTAAGTTTGATGCTTATATTCTTTTGGGGTGAGGGAGAGAATTCCCCTTTGAAAAGACTCATTAATTCCTGAGCATGCATATTCTGTGGTATAAAAAGCACGCCTGGAATGGAAAGGACAGATATGCAGGAAGTTTGTACATCCATTTTATACATACTACATTCTGTGGTTATGAGAGAATTGACGGTATTCAGGGCAATGACCTTCTCATTCATGGCATTCCACGTGGCTCCTGGGGAATATAAACCAGTCGTCTCCAGTGAAAGAATCTTAAGCTCCCACTGGGAAAACATTAGGATAAAATAGACATAACAGGGACATATTTGATTTTCTAATGTCATCTAAAGACCACAGAGCCTGTGATATGAAAAAACTTCAAATTCTTCTTTGGTATACTAAGTGAAGTAATCACCTCATTATCACAACATTCTGGGGCTCCAGAGTCCAAACTGCAAATGTCACCTCACTATCTTCTGCCATTAACCTCTTCAAGACTTACTTTCCTCATCTTTAAAATGGGGGTGACATTGAAATCATCTTCATATAGTTTTAGGGAAGAGATAAGGTCATTCATTAAAAGTGCTTACTGACGTATAGAGCACCAGGATACTTTTGTGGGTGAAGAAGATGACTAATAGCGTGACAGCCTGAAAGTCAGCCAGGACCCCTCATGTTGACCCCACCTCCTGCCACTAGATACAGTACAGAGGGGGCTGTCATGTTGCAAAGGAACTTTAATCCAACAGAAAGAAATTTCATTTCTGTTCCTTTTTCACTGAGACCCTAGATATGTGGGAGAGGCAAGCATGTCATAAAGGTGGCAAAGTAGGTCTGAGAAAAGCCCTCAATAAGTGAAGGCATAGGGGTTTACTGAAGCCATCTCCTGCACCCTGAGTTACTGATGTGGAAAGCAACATATCTAAATGATTCAAATCTCCTTCTCAGAAGACAGGCAAGGTCAGGGAGCTCTGGTTGGGTGCTCTGCACAAGACCTTTACAGGGGCTTGCCAGGTCTCACCTGAAAAACTGGCCTATCAGTCATGTCTCCTTTGTGGTCTTGTTGAAGTTTTTAATGCTCTGTCCTTGATAGTGTTAGCTCATTTCTTTAGACTGTCTCAAGAGGCAATGTAGAGGGCAAGGTGGTACCACAATCACATTTTTGACATATCTTTCAGACAATGGATCAAAGATTTAGCATTTCTGGCCTTTGCTCCCCTGGGGGCTCCAATAAAGTGGCAGCCCTCTGAAGCACTTCTCAGGCAGTCAGCTTCCATGCAACGTGATGACCTGAAAATGCTGTCATCTGTAGACTCCTCTGACCTAAGTGTGAGTCACCTCACTATAAACAGTCAATGCGACTTGTTTGCACAAAAAATGGAACCTCATCTATTCATGTTCATATCTTCTTGAAGACTCCTAGTCATTTATTAGTCAGAGGAACTCCAGATCAACGGGGACAGCCTACTTCTTAGAAACCTATAGAATCTCCTGAATCAGTATAGTTAGGCCACACCCCTACCCATGTGGCTGATACACTGCTATTACTGATCACAGTAGGGGTCACTCTTGGTTCTATGAATCTTGGCAAAGCATAGTTTTGTACCACCATTACAGTATTATAAAGGATAGTTTCCTGCCCTAAAATCCAGTGTTCCATCTATTCACTCCTTCCTCCCCAAAATCACTGATCTTTTCTGTCTCTATAATTGTGCATTGTACAGTCATAGTGTTGGGAGTTTAATGTTATGTATAGTAAGTTTACTTTAATTGATGATGTGGAATTAAAATTCTACCATGTTTTTGTTGAGAACTCATTTTTTATTGCTGAATAATATTCCATCATCTGGATATACCACAGTCTAGTCATTCATCCATTAAAACAACATATTGGCTGGTTCCAAATTGTGGTAATGATGACTAAAACTGGTATAAACAATTATGTATGAATTTAATGCATCCCATTATTCCTGCCACCATGGGTACATATAAATAATACAATAGGTTCAGAAGTTTTGGTAAGTCACATAAATAAGCACAAACTTTCACTTTTAGCCTTTCTACATTTTTAACTCACTAGTGTTCATTTTGGGACTGTATGTCATGAGTTACAGGCATTTCAACTTTTTACTTCCCTGTGGCCTTTTGCAAAGAACTTGATCTGGGAAGTTCCCATACAGCAGGAATTCTGCTATGCAAACATGTTTATACATCTCCCAGTCTAGACCAACTCTTAGAGTTTTATTCTGGAATCACCAAGTCTTTCTCATTTATAAACTTATCTCATAGTTCTGGGAAGAAAAATACTTTATCTTTGTGGTTTGTAATGTGTGTGTGTGTGTATACATGTATTCATACACATACACAAATAGGCATTACTGGAACACTTGTTTACAATGGTTGGTTCTACTTCCCACTCCAAGAAATTCTAACTCAGTGGTAGAACTCAGGAATTTGTTTTTCGTTTGTTTGTTGGGGACGAGGGGGTCAACTGAAAACAAGTTTAGTGTTTATTATGTTTATTGAGGTAACATTGATTTATAACACCGTATATATTTTAGATTCACACTCTACAAATGTACGTCATAACACCATGTATCCCACCAAACCACCAATAATCCTCTACTGTAGTTCATTTGTCCCCACCATTAACAAACATCATGTATTTTAGCTGCAAGTGATTCCTGCAGCAAGAAATTCTGAGCTGTGGTGGTCTGAAGTGACTCTATGTGAAGATTTGAGCCCCAACTGATATAAAGGTTTGAAGAAGAGTATCAGGGCCTGGGGAGCCAAGGAAATAAGGGAAATGGTAGAGGATTGATATGAGATGGGGGTAATGATACTAAATTTGAAGGATTAAATTGTCAAAAGACAAATTTTACTTCTCCACAGATGTTTGGATTGGTTCATATTGACATTTAGTGACAGAAAGTTAGGATCGGATAGTTTGCTTAGCTTAATGGTTCCACACCTAATTGCAAGACAAGAGGAATAAGCAATGCAATGATGCTTATAATTAATTTAAAATATCTAAATTAGGCATTGTTGACATGGTCAAACTTCTTACTTAGAAACACATTATTTGAAAACAGAAGACTGTGTTTGTATGTGTATGTGAAATGGTGTGTGATGTGTCCTGATTCTGTAATATCTGTGCAGTCAAGACAACTCTTATTTTAGAGAAAAATAAAGCAGATGTAGAAAGAAATAGTTCATTACCTCTGGGTCATGATCTTTTTCTCTTGGGTCAACCCAGCAAGCATTTGAAGCTGAGTCTGAGTCTTGAGAAAACAAAATTCACAATGGGGCATTCGGACCCAGGAACACAATCCATGGGGAGCTGGAGGGAAGAGAGCCCTCATGCATAGGCCCACCAAAGCCGAGCTAATGAGGATTAATTGGGTGTTCCTGCGCACCAGGCTGAGGGTAATTGGGTCTCTGGACATGCTGACCTTTTCATTTACTCACCATTTCACATGAGCTCTTGGCCACCTTGTTTGGAGCTTAAACAGTGGAACATTTAAAGCAGCCACCACATTCTTCCGAATATCCATCCATCCTACTTTGCTCCTTTTCTTCCTTATTTCCGTCTGCCCTTCTTCTGGCCTTTTACTGAAGGTGGAGTGGCATGAGTGAAGTTGTTCTGCCAGCGGAAGACAAACATTTCTTGTTGTCTGGCCCTCTTTTTAGGGGTGATGAGGGGCATCGTTTAATGAGGTCCCCTGCTCAGCAAGGCAATTGAGCATTTGAATAACATGATGCTGTTCCTGGTTGATGGCTCCAGCTGCACCCTCCTATTCCTCTCAGCATGAACCCACCAGACTCTCTATCTTCTGGGCCCACAGACTCGCTGATAGTCTGTGAAGCCAGCACTTGTGCATTGAAGTGGTGGCCCTGCCTCTGTGCTTTGGTGACTTTTTTTTTTTTTTTTTTTTTTTTGTGCCACCAACTGTCTGCTGGGCTAACTCAATTTATTCCCTTAGCCAGAAGAGGGCTAAGGTGGCCAGTGAACACAGGCCAAGTCGGATTTTCATTGTGCTTAGACCTATTCTGATTGCTGTCTTCATATTGCTGATGTGGCAACATTCTTGAACTATATCCCCGGTGTTTTAGAAAAAATAATTACTGATCAAAACAGCAATTTTGTGGATCTTTAGATTTCAAACTAGATTTTTTTTTTTAAATATTAGTTCAAATAAATAGATCACAAAGAATTATGCAGATACATGCTGATATAACAAAAAATCAGGAAGAAGGCAGGTTGATATTCTGGAACTCACTGCAGCCACTGGGAGCTTCTTTGTGGTTTCACACACCACATACTACCTTGACCCTGACCTCATGGGACTAGCCTGTCCCCTGTGCTGTAGACCCCCACCTCACCCCCTCTGTAGTCCACCTCACACTGACTCATCTCATAGACTCAGATCTGGCCTCTTCCTCTTTGAGTCACTTCTGATCCCCAGGAAATGCAGGCCCCAGCATTCAATACCCTATGGCTCAGTCTCTTTTTACTTCATCAGTACTTGTTTCCTCTGAAGCTGAAAGTTCCTTCAAGGAGGTTTCTGGTTTCCTTCAGTTGAGAACTTTTCTGCTCAGTGTCTCCTGCCAGGCTCATTAGATATGCTAAAAAATTGTCTGGAATAAATGACTATGTGGATGAATGAATGGATGAAAGAACTTTCATATATTTCATATATATCACAACTTTTGTGACAATTTAGGGTTTTTTTTTGTTTTTGTTTTTTTTTAACATCAGGAAGAGTTGTAAAAAAAAGGATGTAAGATGATGTTGCTGCTATTATAAGACATAGGCCGCCTGGGTTCTAAACCTGGTTCTGACACAGGCTTGTTTGGTGACATCTTGCAAATTGTTTAACAAATCCTCACTTCTTTGTAAACTGGAAGTAACAACATCAACAATTCATACTGAAACTATTTTAAGCCCCACATATAAAAACTATTAATATAGTATTGGATGCATGGAAAGTGCTTGAAAATATTTTCCACTTTTTTTTTTATCATGCATATTTCCATCTTTCTCCACAGAGGATATTAGGTCTGAGGTACTGTGCGCATAATTATTCAGTGTCACCTTTGGGCACCTCACATGCCAACATGCCCAGTAACTCACTTCCACATCTATGCCAGCATTGCACTGTTGACCACACTGATAACAGGCTGCCAACTATTGGTTTTCAACCATTGCCTGAGATCACATTGCTTCTTCTCCCTGAAAATGTCATTTTGCTGCTCTGATTTCCCTCAGTAGTTCTCCATCTTGCTCACCAGATAACATCTCTCAACACAGATTCCTGATATTGATTTCCAGAGAAAACAGAGGACAACTCTTGGTCTCCTCAAAAGATGTTTTCAAAGCTGATGTCTACCCCATTCCCAAGGGGGTATGTTACTTCTCAACCTTTTGCCTCTGCATTGCCCCATAACCTTTCTTCTTCACTGACTTCTGCCTTCTGTGTGCAATCTTTCCTTAAAATCCTCCATCTTGAAACAAGGCAGTGGAATAGGGATCCTTAGAAGTAGAAGGCTTTACTTTCTCCCTGACTTCATAGTCAGATTTCCTGATCATCTTTGCTTTTTTACCCCTGCTTTTCTCCTTTCTAAATGTCCTGTGTCTTCTCACCTCAGGATTCCCAAGTTTTATCTCTCAGGTTTCTCGTGAACTTTTAATTGTCAGATCTTAATCTGACACTCATATAATGTAAGCTTTTGGCAGCATTTATTTATTACCTGTTCATTCCTTACAACTCTCCACTTTCTTGGTTTCCCTCTCTTTCTTTTTCTTTTTCTTTCTTTTTTTTTTTTTTTTTGTCAGTCACTCTCCTTGCTTCCTCAGCCCATCTTCTGGCAATTGTCATGATCTACAAAACAGATTCAGTCTATGCCTATATTTCCATTGTATACCTGCCCAGGAAAATCTCACTCTCTTCCATTTCTCAATTGTTAACAATCTCTCCATGCTTCTACATCTTTCTTTAAACTCTTTTCTAGTGTCTGGATCCTTATTTTTCACTACTCCATTCCCACCTGCACCTTAAATTTGTCATATAAAAAGAAAATTCGTTACCTTTGTTCTGTACCAAACCTTGTCTACTTCAATCTAGATCCATCCCAATTTACGGTACAAACTCCAAGCTAAATGTGTTGCCGTTTTTCACTTTTTATAACCTTGAACAAGTAACTTTGCCTCTCTTTGTCTCAGTTCCTTGCTTGGACCTGACTAATGGAATGAGTAATCCTGTAAGAAAGAACCCCATCTGTATGTGTGTCAAAGAGCTAAGAGTAAACATGGAAAAATTTGAAGCATAAAGGAAGCCCCTTCATTCTGGAGTGTGTGTGTGTGTGTGTGTTTAGCTTGTAATCAAGATGTGTGTTTTCTTTTTTCTTTAGTCTGTCCTGACCTCGTGAAGCACAGTTATTTTTTCTCCATAGAGACACTCCCTTGGTGGAGATATTCTGTACCTCTATGGTTCAGTTTACATGCTGTCTTCTCTGTATGTGATGAGTTTCTGAGAACATACTAAGGGACCAAATCTCCAGGTCCACTTAGACATTCAACAAACATGAGATGAACTGCATCAACTTAACTGGAGTGAATATTTGTTAAAATTAATACAATTTACAACTTTTAGTAAGATTCTAGAAAGAAGACGGTAAGGTCCCTGTGTTTGGATTGTTTAAAGTATTGAATTGCAAAACAAATACATGAATTTACTGACAGAGTGCAAAACAAATACATGAATTTACTGACAGAGATGCAGTGCTAATTTCTTGACTAACCTACGGAAAGGACTATTTCACCAGGGAAAGGGCTATTTCCAATGCAATAGCGGCAAACCTTTTGCAGTTAGCCTTGGTGTTCTTGCCAAATCTCTGGGCAGGGCCTCCCTTCTAACATGCAAAGTGTGGAAACGCCTTACTTATCAGTCGTATTTGCAGTTATTATTATTTTTTTGGAAAGGTAGGTCAGAGTCTCCCTCCAATTTTTCTTGAGAAAAGCTGAAAAAATGGAAACTTTTTAAGTAATTGATTTAGCTTCCTTGAAGCTCCTGGTTCTTGGCAGTTCAGATATTGGAAACTGCAATACGATTCCTTTTTCTGTTGTGTTTTCAACATTTGGTTCTTAATCCATATACAAGTGCAGTTGCTAGGAGGGGCTGTTGCTGCATTGTTGAGAACACATTAAAGGAAAAGAATCACCTTATAACACATACACACCCTGCAAGAGGGACACCTGGATCTTATCCTTCCTATATTTTTCTTCCAAAGAAAGTCTGAATTGGGGTGGAGGAAAGACACTTTGAGAAATATACATTGTGGCTCATTAGGATGCCTGCCTGTTGCTATGAAAGCAAAGGGGGCCATTCATTTCCTTTCCTTTTTCTGCTGGTCCTGGATGCACCCAGAGAGCTGCTCTAGGGTTGTGGAGAGGGACTCTATGGAGACTTCCCAGTGCTTCCCTCTATGTGATGGATTTTCCTTTATTCCCTCTTCACCCCTAAGCTTCTGGGAGCAAATGGATGCCCTGGGACTCAAATACAACACCTTGGCTGAATTCCCAAAGAGGCTTCTCATTGCTGACCACTCAAGGTTTGCTTCATAGGATTGCTCGTGCATGGGATATGATGTTGCTCTGAACAGACTAAGGAGTCATATTTTACTCACTAGTAACAACCCAGCTCTTCTGTGACCAATACAGGCTTCAGGAAGGGGGGAGGGATGAGTCGTTTTCACAGTTGTGGGGGAGTGTTGGGCTGTGCTGTGTGACTGTTTCATAAGCCCATACTGAACTCCCCAAAGCTGGCCGCAGACAAACAGATGAATCAAAAGGGGCTAAGATCTCTGTTTCCCTAACCCTACCTCATAATTTCCATAAAAGGAAACATAGAAGCCCTCATCTCCCTTCTCTTCAGTTTCATCATTAGCAAACTGACTATAGTAACATTTTCTTTGCAATAAGGTTATCAAAATTAATGGCATACCAATGACATATAGAAAACAAAGCCAATAAGTAGAAAGTACTCTAGCATTCATAATGATTGCTTTATTTCATTTCTAAATACTGTATCTTTTTAGTTTACATCAATCATTTCTCAGACTCCTCTATTAGCAACTCTATCTCTAGTGAGGACCTCTTTTCTAATTCGGTCGCTAATTCAGTGACTCAGTTCCATCACCATTCACATCCTCCTATGTCTCTACCAAGTGTTTACCATTTTAAGTCAGTCTCTCAGCTTCCCTAAGATGAGAGGAAGCAAGTAGGACTTTTGTGAACTAAGGCTAATGGCAGGACGAGAGGAGATGCGTGTGTGAGTGTGTGGGCGCGTGTGCATGTGCATGTGTTTGTGTGTGTGTGTCTAACTGTTAGGGGGAAAAGGTGTCCTGAAGGAACTCTGCAGAGTTTTGTAGACTCTACACCCTATTTCAGTTTTGTGGACTCCACGCCCTACTCCAGTAAACTACAACTCCCAGCAATACTAAGGGGAGAACTGCGAGGACCCAAGGGTGGAGCTAAGCAGGCATTCTGGGACTTTTGGGGTTATATGAGGGAACCATATTAGATGCTTGCTCTCTGGACTGTGTGGCTGGTGGCTGGTTGCTTGGTTCTTGAAGAGCTTTCAGTGTGTTATTGCAGTTCCAAGTCAGTGGAGCTTGTATCTCTCTCTCTCTCTCTTTTGCTCTCTTTCCCTGGGTTGTATCTTTTCTTTCCCTTTTGTAAATAAACTAATTATTGACCCTTTTTGTGTGTGCCTGCAGTACAATTGAATTTTAAGCATGGGTGAGGACCCACAGATAGGCACCCAGTTGATGTTGGGTTGCCCTGCAACATAAGGATGAGGGGGAAGGAGTTAGTGGTTTGATCAAGGAGCTTAATTTAGACTGAAGGATTTCTTGGAAGGAGAGATCACAATGAAAATAATCAGGTCATACCTGAAGAAGGAGAGAGTTTCAGGCTGAGGAGATCTATGGAGAACAGTGAGGAGAAAAAGGACTCCCTTTCTTGTTGCCTGCTATTTGCCTCAGATTATTATTATTATTTAATTTTTTGAAAGATTTATTTATTTATGCTTACAGAACTGGAGTACAGTTAAGAGGTGCAGGGATGGTGAGAGGTTTCACTAGAGACAGAGTGGGGAGCAGGACAGGAAGATCAACGAAGTACTCTGTTGAGAGGAGCAGTGGGTGGGTCAGGAGAGGTCTGCCGTGCCATGTGGGTCACCTCCAGGGTAGGGATCGAACTCATGCTGAGGCGGCTTTGGCCTCTTAGTGCTGTGCTTTAACCCGCTGTGCCACCAGGGAGGACCCTCTAATTAGTTCTGTAGTTATTCCTTCAAAAACCTTATTGAAGGCAGACTTTATTTTCAACACACCTCTTCCCCTTGTGCTATTATGTGATCTGTCTTCTTTAGGTAGTATGTTGGATCTATTCAGGGGACAAGTCAGTAGGAGAAGGGGGGTAGGAAGTAGCTGGGACACCTCCCTCGCCAGGAATTGATCTTGTGAAGTGGCTGATTCTATCATCATAGTGTTGTGCTTTAATCCATTCCACCACCAGGGAGGGCCTGCCTCAGATTATTTTAGGAAAATTCCGAGTCTCACTGCACCCTCACAGTTAGCACTGCCACCCTAAAACATCTCTGCCAACACTCACCATAGCTCTACATGGGTTTCTTTTATTCCCATCACTTGTATTCTTGTCTTTTTACTTATATTTCCTTAAATTTTGGTGTTATGACTGGTCTCCAAGATCCCGCGGACCTCTTACCAAGCTTTTCTAATCTGCTAACAATATTGTCTTTCCTCATATTTCTTATTGATTGCATTTTTTTCCAGGAAGGAAAAAAGGTTTCCATAGCCAATCCACATATCCAGCCACAGAGCCTTGGATGGAAAGACATTATTTCCTGTGGAATTTGGTGTTTTTGTTTTTTGTTTTTTTTTGTTTTTTTGTTTTTTTTTCTGTCTGGCTCTCAACTTCTGCCACTAAACTTAAAATTGGACAGGACACTCCCTTTTTTGAATAAGCTCAACCCTAACCCTAAGCGACTTCCATATGTCTCACACAGAAAGTTTACTATTTCTCTGCTCTGCTCTGCCCTGATGCTCTTGTACTTGCGATGTCAAGGCTTCGAATACAGCACAAATTCCCACATTGGGTGACTCATCTAACAAAGACTACTGATCTGGATCCCGAGTGTTGAGGAGAGTAGGAAGAAGGCAGGGAACAAAGAAGCGTTAATTGGAAAGTTAGTTGAAATGTCTTTTAAAAGAAGGGCTACAATTTTCTAGATCTTGTGAAATGTCAATGTTTCAAACTGGAAGACTGTTCTGGAATCTCTACTGATTATTGCACAGTAAATCACGTTGTTGGTGTGTTTATGAATGCTAGGCCATTTTTTGCACTCTAACTGTGCTCTTTGTTTTCTCTTCAAAGCAACCCTGAGTCATAGACATTTTGAAAAAGAAGGAAAGTTCTCACATTTCCTGACTTCAAAACTTATTACAAAGATAGAGGAATTGAAATAATATGGTATTGACATATAGATTATATAGACCAATGGACTGGATCATGAAATGGAGAGGAATCCTGATTCATGTTACAACTTGCATGGACCTTTAGGACATTATTCTAAGTGAAATAAAAGGAAAATACTGAATGGGCTCATTAATATTTACCTAGAACAGTAGACATCACTGAGACAAAGAGTAGAATGGTGATTATCAGGGCCTGGTATGGGAGAAGTTATGTAATGGGCATTAAGTTTTGCAAATGAAAAATTTCGGAAGATTGGTTACCTGACAATGTGAATATACTTAACACTACTCAACTGTACATTTAAAAGTCAAGATGTTAAGTTGCATATTATGTGCATTTTACCATAATTTAAAAGCAAAACAAAACAGGTATATTTTAGTGAATGACTCAACAGGTCAGATCACAGAAGTTAAAAAGGTAACTTGACCTTGATTGAACCTGCTTCCTCATCTGCTAACACAGGACATGTTTCCTCAATAGAAATGGTGTAAAGTACTTAATAGAGTCTAGTGTGAAGAAGATACTCAATAGACATTTGCTTCCTCTACTTCATTGATATTCATAAATACACATCAGTGAGGGCTAGATGGATTGCATAAAATGAACTTCACCTTGAAGTCCTTTTGTCAAGAAACAGCCTTTTTTAGCCTCATGCATTCTCCCTCAACTCTATTCTACAGAAGAGAAAAGGTTGGTGCCTCACTCACCCCGATTCGACACACTGCAGTGGGTTCAGGTTGTTTCTGCTGCTTCCACAGTTCTCTCAGCTGGATTTAACTCCTGACCTATGTGAGCCTCATGCTGAACTAGTGGTTGTGACTTTTCTCCTGAGACTTAACAAATGTAATGAGTGAGCTCTACTGGAGATGTGCACTACCTATATTTTAGAAGTATAATTTATTTTCCTTAAGTCTCCAAAGTTGAAAAATATGAATATTTGTCTGCTTGAACTTTGTATTGATTGACACCGCAGGCCAATCAATTCATCCCCATGATACATTTAGCCTTATTTATATTCTAGACACTAAGCCATGTTGGCCCCTCCCACCCAAACAAAATTTCTTTCTTTTTTATTAAGTGACCTTTTCCTAACTAAAATGCCATTTCTATACCAATTAATTCATCTATGAATATTATCCATTTTGCAAGTCCAGTTTGATTTTACCTTTTCTTGTACTTTCTTAAATGCTAGCTTTGGAATCCTCTCACCATTATTTTTTCTTTCTATGCCCCACAAATCTTACAGTACTCTCAGAGAGTCCAGCACACTACTTACTAAATGTGGGAAGAAACAGCACATTGAAAAGACTATCTAGGCATTATAGACAAAACAGCTGTTCTTAGTATTGTTACCCACATACTATGTGACTGATATAAAGAGGTTCTTTCAGCTTTCTCCACCTACATCAAATAATGTTTATGGATAAAATATCCTTTTCTCTAATAATGCATTTTTATTTACTTTATTCTCTGTCATCAAATTCCTCATACTAGTCTAGAAATGCAAATAGCAAATAGGTTCAGCTTTGTGAGTCAATCAAACAGTCTGTTGGGGAAGCTGCCAAGTCCTTCGATACCTGACCCCATTGGAAAGACTTCTGTCACTGTTGATGATGATGCTATAATGTGGCCCAACACCAGTCTCCCTATCTGTGTATCTACTGGTTCTGGACTATAGTTATCTCTACTTGCTTTGATTTACTACTTCATTACTTCCCTTTATTACACATCATTATTATTCTATTTGTAAATCCCTCAGTGGAAATAGTCTAAGGTGCCTACTATGTGATATAAGCATCCTTAATACTGGGCTCTGGAATGGCAGACTAAAAAAGCCACATGAGAGAGGGGCAGAGGTGTGAAACAGCTCACAGGGCTTATGCAGCCTGTTGTCCCTTAGCACACCTAAATGCCTGGAAATACCTGCTCCTACAGTCCCAGGAGACTTTCTGATGCCTTCTGGTGACACTGACCACTTACAGGATGCAGTTGCACTTTGCTTTATAAGACCTGGGTCATGTGCCACATAATCGCATCATTTATTCACCATTCTCTCTACTATACCTGGCCAAATGGAAACCATATCTCTTTCACGCCTGTCTCCTGGGTATAAACAGTGCCTGGCAGCTTGGGCACTTACCTGTTTTTGAATGTATGTTTATAATTGTTGACTAGATGAGTGAATACATAATTCTAGTATGTTTTGGTCAATGAAGGACTCTAGTTTGTACATTTCATCTACCTATTTACTTGAAAACAATGGGCTGAAAGGTGGTGAGTTGGGAGAAACTTGCTTCCTATTTTGTTGAGTTACTAAATCCTATCGAGTTGGGAGAAACTTGCTTCCTATTTTGTTGAATTACTAAACCCAATGGACATTCCAAGAGTTAGCACAAGAAAGTGGGAAAACACTGGGAAAGCTGTTTTATCAATCTTCATGCAAACCAGGGGTCATGCATGATATGTTGACACATATCATTAGGTTATCCCCAGTATCTCAAGGGAGGGAAATGGTGCTCTTGGAGGCAGAACTTGATTTCAAGTAGCAGCTGAACTTCAGCGATGGCCGCTGACTTTGTGCTGGGAGAGTTAACGTGTTACGAGAGAGCAATGGGCCCGGAGAGTGAGTCATTTCCTCCTTCTGACTCTCTGCGGGGTTGGCCTGCAATACTTTGATTTGAAATGGATTTGGAGTGACCCCTGATGTGTCTTACCCCCCACAAAGTAGCCATAAAAAATATCTTTGCGTCTAACCGGATGTGAGTTAAGCTGAAAAATGACTCTGTGCTCGCCAGTAACAGAGGTCATCAAGCTAAGGGGCGGGGTGCAGCTGGTGAATGATGTTTGTTTTGTCTCACCAAAAGTGTCTCTTGGGGAGGGGAGAAACATCCTAGGGAGGACACCCTAGGAAGAGGGGCAAGCTTCGACCTTGGCCAAAGTTTCGTAGAACTGCTACCGGACAAGCTTGCTGCGTCACCGACTACCGCGCCAGTGGGACCATGGGGAGTGCGGAGCCTTCAGGAGAGGAGGGCGCACACATTTAGTACAAGGACACCCCAGGGCAGGTGCACTGAATAAAGGGGTTCCTTTACTGTCAGCACCTGACAAGTGCTAAATGTGAAGATTAGCGGGGTCAGCAAGCACGGAGGGGGCTCAAGTACCAGGGGGATGGAAAGCACCAGCTAGAACACTTTGCCTTGGTGACAACAAGCCTCGGTGACAATGCACAGGCTTCTCTTCAGCTGAGCCTGTCTGTAGGATAGGCACTGAGAGTTTACTGAGGAGGAAAAGCTAGAGGAAGAGAGGGAGCCAGCTCCAGTTTGCTAAAAGAGAGATTAAATTTCAACCCCTGGAGGAAAACAAAAAAGTAAAATAAAAAAAATGCTTAAGTTCACTTTTGCTTTCTTGCGCTTATTTTCTCTGAAATGCATACCTGTTGTTTGGACACTTGGGGATGACAGCTACATGTGTTTCAACCAAGGCCACCTGGATACTGCCTGGCCCAGTGGGCATCTCCCTGACCTTTTTTTCTGGACAGAGTGGTGATGGGGAGAGGAAAGCCTGACCCTCCACATTCTATCTGATCCAGCACAGCTGCATTTTCTCATTCTTGAGAACTGGACAAGTTTCCTGAGCCCTGGGCTGATATTCTGTACCATCTTTGGCGCAGCTGTAATTTTCACAAGGGGAGCTTACTTGAACCTCTCTAATCCTTACTCCAGACACCTTGAACTCCTGAGACGGGTGCGTGTGAGTGCATGTGTTTTTAAGAGTTTTTCAGCTGTGCTCTGCTCCATTCAAAGTTTAAAAAGCAAAGAAAGGGGGGATGGGGTCAATGATGCAATATCCTGATTCTGACCAGGCGGTATTTCTGTAGCTAAAACGTGTACAAGAACAAAACTGTGTTATTATCTTCTGCTCACCTCGTTGTTTTTCAGTCCCTATCTTCAGATGTGAAATGATGAACACCCATCTATTCCTTCTTCATTGAATTGTGGAAGAATTAAGCCAGGACTAGAAGGAGAGAGGATATCAATTGTAACTAGTCTTAGAATTGCACAACCAACTTCATGTTTTTTTTCCCCCTGTAAGACTTATATTTTCTCAAGGAGATGTTTTATGAATGGAAATGGCCTGACACATGAAACACATGGGATCTGAGGGCTGTCTGGGTCAGCTGTGACATCTGGCTCTTATGAATCTAGCATATTGTGACTCATAGATACACAAATAGTAATCCTTGCTAGGGACCGATTGTGACTGCCGACAAACAATGTCAAATGCCAGGGAACTGCTGTGGCCGCCTCACTGAGCGTCTGGGCTAGCAGGCCCCTACTGTTATCAAGGAGGAGTCACCAGGCTCTGGGGCTTCTCATCCTCCCAGGGACCCCAGGCCGTTAGCCTGATGTCATTGCCTGGACAGTCGTTAATCTGAGGCTCATAAGAGCTCTTCTCAGGAAAGTCAGGTTGAGATCCTGTGACTCTGAAAGAAGATGGATGGATTTGAACAATAGCTCAGCCATATCTCAGCTGAGAATGTGCAGGTTATCTAATTTCTCTAAGTTTATTCATTTTTTATTAAAAAAAAAAGGTTAGAGTCATGAAGATGATTAAAATTTCCTATGAACCCAGATACTGTTCTAAGTATGATACAGAAATGACTTAGATTTTAAAATCATGATGTGGCTAGTGTGAGTGTGAGTGAAGAAACTAGCTCAGGCCTACCTGTGGTTAAGTGCTGGAATGAAAATATCCTGTCTCTGAGTCTTAGAGAAGTGGTTCTCAACCAGGGTCAATTTGCAGAGACATCTGATAATGTCTAACGACATTTTTTTTATTGGTCATGACTGGGGCAGGAAAAGGTTACCCTGGTTTTCATAGGGTTGAGAGCAGGGATACTGATTAACATTATACAGTGGAGAGGACATTCTCCACAACTAAACATTTTCCAGCCCCAAATTTAAATAGCACTGAAGTTGAGAAACCCTGTCTTGGCATCTGTCCTTGTAGTTACCACACTAAGCCAGTCAATGATGCCTACGTGGAGGGGTTAGAGAGGACAGATGAGATGATATACATAAGGACTAAGGACAGTGCCAGGCCCAGAGCAAGTTCTCAATCAACAAAACATGTTATTGCTGCCTCTGCTACTTCTATGTTTTCCATTCACAACCTCTTTTCTCTGTTATCCATGATGACTTGAAAGCTACCTGGAACTTGGTACCATTTCTTGTTATCAGAATGCCTGTATAGTAT
Source organism: Condylura cristata (assembly GCF_000260355.1). Taxonomy (NCBI): domain Eukaryota; kingdom Metazoa; phylum Chordata; class Mammalia; order Eulipotyphla; family Talpidae; genus Condylura; species Condylura cristata. Next base: position 2,997,992 of record NW_004567106.1, on the reverse strand, counting down.
AATAAGAAAAGACAATTTTCTGTGTTTTTTTTTTTCCTCATGCTCCCTGATGTTTTACCTATGAAATGTCTTCTTTGTTCAGATATACATAGAGATGTAGGGCTTGCTTCACTTGGGACTTGAGCCTGGCAGCGATGTTGGAGAGGTGTCTCTCCCCTCTGCTTCTTGTGAAGGTCACCTGTGAGGCTGGGACTGATACTCACTAGTGATGGAGTACAAGGAAGTTCATCTAGGAATGAGTAAAGTCAATTTTCTAAGTGTTGGGAGACTGGTTTCATAAATGAAGGGAGTTTTGTAAATAAAGCCTCATAAATGCAGGATGTATAGTCTTCCTATTATGTGTCTCTAGTTCCAGTTTCATTCTAGAATATCTACAAAACTCTCTTCTTCCCTGAAAGGTGAATTATACTGTACAATATAAGGTCATTTAGGAGGAGCAGTGACTTGACTTTTCTTTGTACTTCCAGTTTGGAGAGAAATTCTGAGCCCCGAGTGAATCTTTATCATTGATAAAAGCTGTCAGAGAAGCTGTAGCTGAAGTCTACTGTTCTGTGGGTGGCATCAGTGAGGCCAGTGTATGGTCAGTCTTTAACCTCGGGGTCACTCCATCATTTCAGAAAATGGGGAGCTGCAAGTAAGTTAGCTCAGGTGAGTAGATACTAACAACCACAGCTCCACAATTATAACCCATGCTGTGAATGGCCAGTATCTGGCAGTTTTCTTGCCAGAAAACACATATAAACTAATTTAATCTTCATGATAACTAGACAGGAGAGGTCCTACTTTTATCCCCATTTTATATATGGAAAACCCAAATCACAGAGATGTTAAGCAATTTTCCCTGTCAGATAGATGATGAATAAACTTAGAATTTAACACAGCAATGTGGTGCCAGAGGACACATTCTTAACCTCTAGCATGAACTGTCACCAAGATGTTAATAGTCATCTTCTAGAAGCAGGGAAGGACCCAAAACTCAGCAAATCAGGAAAGCTTAGACAACATTAATAGCTGAGAAAGGCATTCAAGTCACCTATCTTCTGAAGCTTTTTGTTTTTAAGTAAACACACTTATTTTAGAGTGAAGGGATCTTACTCTGGTTTCAGATATGAAACGAAGTAGCCAGAAACAGTTTCCAGACCAGGGTATAATGAGGGAACTTAGGGCTATAGCAATGATCTGATGTGAACTGCTTCTAACTCTAGAGAGATAGTCACAAGGATGTGTTTTTCAACATTTCCGAAGTAGCTGCAAGTCAGCACACCTGGGTCTATTGACACAAAGGTGGCCTCAGGGTTGACAGAAGAATGTGCCACATATTCTGAAAATAACAGGCAGCCTGTTCAAAGAAATATTTTTAAATATACCTCTATAATACTGTCATGTTAGAAGTGTGTCATTTACATTTAAAAAAATTCTAGGTTGGACACACTGTAGGGACATAATTTAATAGAGAAATTGAGAATTGACTCAATCTTCCTGAAAATCCCTTACACACTAATGAGACCGTAGACTTCTCACCCCCTTTGAATATCACTCCCGAGTGAACTTCCAGGCCTACTAAACTGTATATCATCTGTCAACTAAAAAGGATGACATTAGTCATCTATCGACTAGAAACCCAAGAAACAGGAAGGTTGGTGAGGGAACTTTGTAACGAATTGACAATCTCAGGATTATCAGAATTATGCATTATCAGAATCATTGCATATTGATCTATAAAAATCTTTATCTGTTGAAAAGAGTGGGACCTTTCATGTTCTTGGGCACAGTCAGCAGATCATGTGGCTTGTGTACTAAAGGAAAATGAGGGGAGTGTAGAGTGATGTTCTGTGCCCTGCATTTCCCAGTATGGACCTGATTGCCTTTACACCACCCTCGCTAGGATTTTCTGATCCCTTTCTAACAAATGGTGATGCTAGTTGCAAGAGCAAATACCAGGATTTATGTGATGCTCATTGTAGTTATCTTCACTGTCAACTTCTGCCTAAATGGTCTTCCACCAACTTCCAAAATCATTCTGTGCTCTTCCTCCTCGACTGAAACTCTCTGGAAAGAATCACCACTTTGCCAAATCTGGTGGTCAAGTCTAATCCTTTGCTTGCTGGATTTCCACACTATTTCACATGGTCCCTCACCCTTTAACCCTGTTTTTAGCCTGTATTATTTACGCCTTATGCTTTTCAGCAATGACTTACCCTCTCCTTTTCGAACTTCAACCTGTACTACAGGCAACTGGATATATAGACTAGGAATCCCATAGTCACCACAAGTTTAAATTGTCCCAACTTTAATTTATTCTGTCTCCTTTGTATACCTGTTCCCATCCATGAATTCCATAACTCAGTGAAAATCAATATTGTTTCCCTAACAACCTAGTCAGATAGCAGAGAGTAAATGAATATCCAAACTTTTCTTATATATACTGACTCTAATCTCTAATCCCTTCACACAATCATTGATTTATCATCTCTCTGCTATTTCACTCTTAAAGAATTGCAAGATTCTTTTTTTTTTTTTTTTTGCTCTTCTTACTTCTATTCTTTTACTTTTGAAATTATGTTCACCATGGGCAGGCAAACCTGGGCTATATCTGGTCTTTAGGTCAAGGGTCATTTTATTCTAGATTAAAAAAAAATGTCATACAGTTTAAAGTAAAGCCTGGTCTCTGCATAGACTCTGTAGTAGTTATATCTCTGTGCATCTGTGTGTGTGTGTGTGTGTCCTTGGGCATACACATGCTGGTATTGAGTACACACATGGAACACACATGTATTTCCCATCTCGATATTCAACTCTACAGGATTTAAAGTGTCAGTTTGCAAGTTTCTAAATCCTTATTACGTTTGGCTTTTTTTTTTTTTTTTTCTTGTGAAGGGGGGTACTCTACAGTAGAAATTGAGGAAATCAGACAGGCAGTTACATGGAAATTAAATTAAAATTAAATTACATTAAAATAAAATGAAAGCTCTTTTAAGACAGCTGCTCATGATCCCTTGTTACGGCTCACAACACTTAGCAAAGTACCTTGTTTAATGGGATTGGGTTCAGACCCAGGAAGAGGGAACTTGCATTAATCAACAGCAGATGGGGACAATGAAGCCTCCACAGGTTAAAATATGCCAGGTTTTGAGGAGAAAATTGAGTGGATTTCAGAAGCAAAATATTTATGTGTGATGACTTGGAGTTTGGAAAGTTTTTATTTATTTATATATTATTATTTTTTTTTTTTTTGAATGGAAAAAAAAGGATCCCAAATGAGCCAAGAAGACACTAATGGATGAAATGCTTTGCACATATGGGATGGAAAATAGCGTTCGGCTAAGTCAAAAAGCAGCTTCTGAAGAACTTATTGTGACTGCGGCTTCACAGGTGCCTGACCCGCTGGCCCCACAACATCACTGCACCATGTGTTTGGCGCTGGTCCCCCACTCCAGCCGTCGTGCGGGAAGGTCAGATTCAGTGAGGCAGAAACTTCTAGAACTGCTTGGATCCAGTGATCCTGCCAAAGAAGATTCCCTCCTTCTCACCCTTTTATCCACACACAGGAGCATTAAAGAACTAAACAGCTCTCATCTCGACTTCCTCTCAACCTCACTCTGTTGGCTCATCCTGCTCTGAAGAGCAGCTGTTTTTCAGCTGATGTTTAAGCTCACACACACTAAGTTAAATTACTCGATTTCTTCACAAAGCAAAGAGCTCCTTTTCTCTGGTTTGTTTTATTTTTTCCTAAGTATCTTTCCTATAGGGGTGCCCCACTTTACACATTTTTAACTCTCCTTGGCAACATATGGTTTATGTGCTGTAGTATAGATCCACTATTTGAAAATTGAGTCAAGGGTTGAAATTCACCAAGAAAGGATGTCCTTTTAAAGAGACCATGTGGGGAATCCTTTTTATATTTTTACTCTTTCTGTGTGTGTTTTTTTTCCCTTTGTTCTTTTTTTTCCTTTGTCCAGAAGGAAAGAATCCTTTGATAATGCAAATGATTGATTCCTTCACTCTTTTCCCAGAAAACTAGACTCCATTTTTATAAGGCTTAGTAGGTTTTGATTGATGTGCATTGGGATTTCTCAGAATGGGAAAAAAACTTGTCCCAGGCAGGCAGCAGCTCTCAGCATTGGTCCTGACTTCATGCAATCTTTTCATTATCCCAGTTTGTTCTTATTCTTCAAAAAGTGGTGACTAAATAGGAAATAATATTTAATAGAAATTAAACTTCACACATCCAAGCAAATGCTACCCCCTACATGTCATGCTAGCACAAAAATTCTGATAAGTTCTAAAACTATCCTTCTGCAGTTGTTTTTAGTTCGATTTGGAAATGTTATTGGAACAGGCTACCAAACCTAGTTCACTAGCATACTGGGCAACTGGGGTCTTGCTGTGTGCTGACGGTTGGTCATTAGAAAAGTTGGTCAAGAGACACTGCCCCCCAACCCCCCAGTTCTGGTCATCCTTTATTCCTAATGGCACCTCCCTCCCACTAGCACCTGTCTCTACCTTTCTGTAATTAGAAGAATCAATAGCTAAATTTACAAAGGTCATATACTAGATACTCTTCTCATTAATTTACATATAGCACCACATTTTATCTTACAGCAGCTGAGTATATATGCTCATGGTTGGCATCTCCACTTTGTAGAGAGGCAAGCAGAGAAGCTCAGGCACAGAGAGTTGTGGGCAGAGCTGGGATTCCAAGGCTTACCCAGCATTCTCCACAGGCATGCCTGACCCCAGCTTTGGTGAGGAGCAGTGTCAGCATGCAGCATCTTCCTGTAATGACAGCTGGCATCTAGTTTGCATCTAGGAGATATGAAGCTTTGCTGTCTTATTTTATTTAATCCATACAATACTTATAATCCTTACAAATATTTACAAGTGAGGACACTGGTTTATATAGCTTATTAAGGTCACAGAACTGGCTCATTCATGGAGGAGGGATCACCCACAAATTTTACCCACTGCAGTATATATAGTTATATACTGAAAGCAAAAATTAGACATCCATTAAAGAAATTTCTGAGGAGTAGAGTGGGTTAGAAGTTTTGAAGACAAGTTAGAAGTTCCTGGCATTGAATAGTATAAAGCTAACTCTTCTCATTGGATTATTACCTCTCCCAACACACACACACATAAAAACACACATACATGTACATCTTGCCCAGGTACATTCATGCACGTGTATGTAGAGTTGCCCACAGTCAGGTATATATACAGACTATCAAACAACTTTTCACAACATAAATTTACCATTATAAAAAGCAGGACTCAGAAAATTAAGCTAAGCTGAACAAGATTCCATGCCCAAGAAGAACTCTCTTTAAAATCCCTCCCTTAAAGAGTGCTTATCTGGTTTGGTTGTCAAATAGGCGGAATTCTGGGACCAGCACCTCTACCCAGAGGGAGAAGTATTTTGTCCAAGTACATATGAAGAGATGTTACCTGGAGGGCTTAAGTGCTGCATTCTATCAGAAACAGCCTGAAGTTTACTCTCAAAGGAATCCCTCATCTCTTCTAAATCCTCATGTGTATTCTCTGCCAGCAAAGTAGGTTTCCCTTTTCCCTTGAACCTGGACTCTTTAGTCTCATTGTCCCCTCCAACTTGATCATCCCAGTATCTGCCTGACTCTCTAGTCACTCCTCTTATCCCATCATCTGGATTCTGCGGGCCTATGTCATACCCTTGCCTTGACTAACTGAGCCGGGGCCTTCCCTGGATTTTGCCACTTTAATTCTCCCAACCATAGCCCATTTTTAAAAATATGGTATTTCATGTTTTTTTTTTAAGATTTATTTATTTATGCATAGAGAGCTGGGGTACAGGCCAGAGGTGCAGGGGTGGTGAGAAGATTCACCAGAGACAGAGTGGGGAGGAGAACAGGCAGATGGATGAAGTACACTGCTGAGGGGAGCAGCTGGCGGGTCAGGAGAGATATGCTGCGCCATGTTGATCACCTCCGGGTGGAGATCAAACTCGTGCTGAAGTGGCTTTACCTTCTCAGTGTTGTGCTTTAACCCACTGTGCCACCAAGGAGAGCCCTATGCTATGTTCTTATTTAGAAATTTACTAAGTCATTCCATTCCTTATAGTAACATATCCTCGTTTCCTATTTGACCACTCAGGGTCTTCCCAAATTCACTCCAAACTTAACTCCCCTTCACCCTTACTGCCCTTTCATGCCACCATATGCCTTACAAGCTCATATCCTGGGTGATCTAATTAATTGTGAGCACATAAAGTGCTTTCATTCCTTCATCGCTTTGTCCATGCTGTTGCTTTGACCTTTTGATTTCTCCTCAGCTGTTGAGTCCATTTGTCTCAGGATTGCTGTACTTCTTTGACGTAGCCTTCACTGCCACTGTGCCCTGCTCATCACAAGAAAGCTCTTGAGGATGGGGAGCAGCACTATATTGACATTGGTATTTCGCTCGGCCTGTGCCAGAACCAGTCCTAAACATTTTACACCTATGGACTCTCAGTGTTTTCTACAATTCTACCCTCTTTTTATAAATGACAAGTCATGCTCTTCACTCCAGGTCACAGACCGAGCCAAGAACTGAAGCCAGGCCGACTGACCTTGCCTCATTTTCTGGTCCAGCACTTGGCCTGGCACCATCCAGCACTGAGGAGGGCAGGAATGCTTTGTAGTGAATCTTGTATCTTGAAGCCCCCGACACAAGTCACCTTGGCGCTTGTGACTGAAGGAAGATGTGATTGAAGGAAGATGCTTAATACAAGTTTATGAGCACTGAAGGGAGTTTTTGTGATGAGTCATTCCAATTCCTGCTGCCTTGGGATGGCAGAGAAAAAACAGAAAGGGAAACATTCTTAACGATAACTTGTGCCTTACATGTACTTTAAATCAAAGAGTGCTGACAAAGAGATCATCATGATAGTTTTGGACTCTATGAAAATAGACTGAAGAGTCAGCCTGAGCTCCTTAGGGTATCTTCAAGTCTCCTTTCTCAATTTCACATAGACTTTTTTGTCAAAGTTCTGTAGGACCCAAGTGCATTGTCAGTTTCCCCGCCACACACACACCATATATCACTTGGGCATTTCCAGTTGGCCAGAGTCACAATGGAACCTGCAGACTACACCTCAGCCTTCCTGGGAGGCCTTTGCTGGGCTCTGCAGCATAGGTGAGCATTGGAGGGGCTGAGGTGACAGTGAGCTCAGAGGGGAATTCATCAGTCTTCTCTTCACTGCATAAAATAGTCACGTCAGAATATTAATATTGTGATAATTGCTTCCCCTCTTCGTGTTTACAGAGAGAGAGAAACAGCTGGGGCAGTTGACATCTGAAACGGGAGCGGCTGATGGTTACTTGCACAGCAGATGGGCTTGGGTTATGAATAAGCAGCAAATGTGAAAAAGATTCGCAGGGTTGAGCCAGGCATGCTTCATGCAAAACTGGTTAACCCTTGCTGTTTGCAAGGGTTTAGGTTTAGGTCCAAGGTTTAAGTTCCTGTATTATTTCTTTTCATGGTTGGAGACCTGGTACCACAGAATCTAGCAAAGATTGAAGCAACACTAGACTGGACCAGCACTTGAGGATAGCCCAGGTGTGTCTGATACTTTATGTGAGATCAATGCCCAATGCGGACCCTTACTAGGAATGACTGGAGATGACTCTCTTCTTGTATTCGAGTTCCTAGCAGGTGTGTAAAGTGCAGGAGCTGCCTCTGAGGACTAGAGCTCACATATTGGGGATCCTGGGCATGATATAAGTTGAATGGTAATATTTTCCACTGACACCTGGACAAACTTCTCACTAATGCCAGCAATTTTATATTTAGGAAGGTGTTCCTTCCTATTATGCAACTAAACAAAGTTCATTAAAATGTAATGTCTGACCCTCCCTAGTGGCACAAGGGGTTAGGATGCAGCACTGCAAGCTAGCTTAAGCCTCTTCAAAGCAAGATGGATTCTTACCCCAGAGCTGACCCACATGGTGCGGCTGACCTCTCCTGACTGCCTGCTGCCCACCTCAGCAGTGTACTTCGTCAGTCGGCCTGTTCTGCTCCCCACTTTGTCTCTGGTGAAGCCTCTCACTGTCCTTGCACCTTTGGCCTATACCCCAGTTCTGTATGCCCAAATAAATAAATCTTTTAAAAAATAACAAAAAAGATGATGAACATTCATCCATAGATTTGTTGACATTCTTCATATTTTTCGTGGTAGCTTGTCTTTTCAGATCTGCTGTCCACTTTTTTCAGTGAGAAACTTGTGTTTATTGTAGTTGTCATTGTTAAGCTTGATGTGTTCTCTGTATGCCTTTCATATTAACTACTTGTCAGTTATATGATGGATGTCTTTTTAATCTACTAATATGTCTGTTCATGATCAAAGATTTTTAATTTGAGGTAGTGCCAGTTATTTATTTCCTTTATCTTCTTTGTCATAGAGTTTCCAGACATCACTAACAATGATGTCAAAAAAAAAGTATAACCAGTGCTTTCTTCTATGTATATTATTGCTATAAGTAATATTTAAGTCTTCATTCCATTTTGAATATATTGCTATGCATGGCATTGGGTGAGCCAAATGTATTCTTTTACATGTGAACATCCCATTTTTTCCAGTAGTACTTATAAAAAAGACTCTATGCTGTGTTGTTCTAACTTATTTTTCATAAATCAGGTACTAATATATATATATATATATATACACACACACACACATATATATGTATATGTATATATATATGTATATGTACACACACACACACACACACACACACATATATATATATATGACTTTAGGTTCTGTTCTGTTGATTGTCTATATTTGAATAACATATTATTTTAACTACTATTGGTTTACAATATAGCTTAAAACCAGGTGACCTGACTTGATGCCTATATTTTTCTTCTTTTTTGCTCAGCAAAGCTTTAGCTAATTGGAATATTTTATAGTTCCATATACATTTTATTTATTTTTCTTTTGAATTATATTACATTTTATTGAGCTAATGTTGGTGTACACCACTGTATATAATTTAGGCTTATAGATTCACACACCTTTAAGGTTATATTACCACACCACACCCACCACAAATCATCAGTAACTCTCCACTGTAATCCAGTTTTAGAATAGAATAAATTATATTCTTTTGAAGAACGTCATTGGAACCTTAATGATGATTGCACTGAATATATATTGCTTTTTGTACATTAATAATTTAATTATATTAATCTCCCCATCCATCCATGAATATGAAATATCCTTCGATCTCTTTATAGTTTTACATCCTTTAATAGTTTCTTATAGCTTTCGTCATGTAAATATTCTCTTCCTATACAGCCATCATTGTCCAGAGGTACAATGACTCTGTGCATCCCTCTTCCAGCACATTCCCTGGATCATAGCACCCTTGGTGTGGGTGGGCAGGAGACTTCAGTCAACAAGGCATGGAGACTCCATATTGCAGCTGCTTCTCCCTGTCTTTGGTTGCCCTGTCACAGAATGCTCCAAACTCAATTTGAATTGTAAATTTTCTTAGTCTTTCTTCCATGCCACCTGTCTTGATGCATGCAATAGGCACCTATTAATAACCCAAGGACTGTTGTCATTATTATAATTTCATTTTAAATATGTGCAGGAGGTGAGCATTATATCCTCATTCTTTGCTATCTATTGGACACCATCAGCAGTAGTTTTTAATAATGAGAGGACTGGGATTTTACAATAACTCCATTTAATAATTGGAGGGGCGTGGACGATCTTGAACCTCTTAAGAAACCAAAACCTTCACTATAGAAGGTAGAAAATGGCTAACCTGAAAGAACTCCTGAGTTATAGGGTTACACAGAGAGGGGCACTGAGCATGTGTTTCTTGTTAATATTGGCGAGTTCTCTGATGTAACACAGTGAACATAATTTAAATCCTTCCATGTCCATCAAGGACAGAGAATACAGGCAGTTATCACAGGTGATACCTCAGAATGAGTTCCTCAGATTGAGGAAGAACTGGAGGCAAATTAGGGAGAATGCCAACCTCCAGAGCCCCTAGCAAATGAGCTGTCAGCATTTCCAGATGGGATCGATGGGCAGCAAGGATTACAGCAACTTCTGATGATGCCAATCCTTGAAATCACTTTCCTCAGCGGAAGCTATGAGGAAAAGCCTTGATAAACTAAAATGATGTAATGAGGGAAGCTCTGTTTGTTAAGAACACAATACGAGTGGAGGAAAATCAAATTAACCTGTTGGAAAACAGCACAAGATGAGGCCATCCCCAATTTTTGAGGTCCCATTAACTTCTATATAAGGAAGAACTGCAAATTTATATTGAGCCTTGATTGGTAGCAAATACTAATTGTTTTGATTTGCATTTAAAAAAATGCATTCTCCTCCCATTTCCAACAAAGCTGATATCTTCATAAGGCTCAAGTTAAGTAATTTTTGCAGGAGTTTTTGTAGGAGGACATATAACCTGGCCATTATAACCAAGATGTTAATGTTTAAAGTGCACAATTACTGAACAGCAGATCATGTGATAAAATTTTGTTTTAACTGCATGAGCAACATGACTTGTTTTATAAGATACACACTTATAATTTGTTTTCTATGCCAATTCCAGTTCTAAAGTTCTCATCATTTCTACCCCAAAACATCTCTTACTGATATTTTTAAAAATAATATAATAGTTTATTTATATCATTTTGTGCATTTTTCCATCTCAGTTTTAATCCCCGTGGGCTTTCCATCTCTTACTAGTACATTTTTATAACTTCACTTATGCTGGCTCCCTATCTGGCATAATATGACCATTGGATCTATTAACTGCTTTGGTTATAGATGCAGTAAAGTGGGAGGTATTATTTTCCCCACCCCTACTTACATGCAGTGACCTTGGATTACAAATTCCTATATGACATGAAATGTCATATAGGACTTTCTTGTCAGAGAAAGTTGGGGAAGTGTAAGGTGGAGATAGAAAAGATGGTGAAATAAAGGAGGGAAGAGGAGACACATGGGAAGAGACATGAGGGTAGAAGAAACTCTGCCCTGTGGCAGAGGTAATGGCGGCCATGATCTTGACCTCATGTGGATTATGAGGTATATTTTGATTGTCTTTCTGCTTCAGCTCTATGACATAGATAATTTTTGGAGTGTTACTAGAAAATTATTTCTTGGAATCTTGTTTTCTCTCTCTATGCATTCTAATTTTATTAAAAATCTCTCACACTAAGAGTTTCTTTGCCTTCTTCTGCATGGAATGCCACATTCTTTTTTGACACTGCATGCCTGAGTAGTTTGGGTCTGGTCTCTCATCTTGGTCTCTATAGCACTCTGATTGTGACAGTAACTGCTTTTGAGTTGGGCTTTGTTTTTGATATCTTTCTAAACATCTGAATAAAAAAATATCATTATTGTCCTGATTTCTACACATAACAAAGTTTTAGCCCTTGATTTGTTTTTCTTTCTCTATTCTTTTCAAATATTTTTCCTTATTCTTTACCTTATTATAGCACAGATTCTAGTGAAGCTTCTTGTACCTTTTTTTGGGTCCAGTCCTTTCAAAATGCCCCACTATCAATTACTAGGTTCAAGAGCAGTTTCCATGTTTTCTCACTGTCAATTGTCCTTGCACTTCAGCTACCCAGTATACTTCCTATATATTCTAGTCCCTCCAGTGTGTCATCCCTTTGGTCCCTCATATGCATCACCTTCAGCCTTGCAATACCAACACCCCTGTGCTACTGAAGCTTATCTCTATGGTGCACATGACACAATATTAACTTTGTAGTAATGTCTTTGCAGGAATTAGAAAAATGTTCCTCATCTTACTTTTGAGTTTCACTTTAAAGAGCACCAAAGCAAAATGTGGGCATCTCAAATTGTTCAGAGCATATAGCAATGCTCTCTGCCCTTCCCTTTCCTCCATTGTCTCTCCACAGCTAAGAAAATATTATACCAGGTATTTGCCAAAATCACAACACCGTCTGATTTCATGAGACATAGCAATCCCTTATAATAAATCAAAATGCATCATATCAGATGGTTTCACGAGCTGCTCACCGCTATGTTCCACAGATAGGCTTTGGGCCCAAAGTTGGTCTCTAGATAGAGGGCAGTCAATGGGCAGGCTGGAGAGAAGCTCTAGTTACCAGGACATCTAGAGTAACTAACTCAACCACTCGAAACTTTTCTTGGGGAATGTGAGCCCAAGCTACAGAGTGACTGTATGATTTGATTGTGTAGACAGAGAGGTGAGATAGCTCCACCAACTTTGCCCTATATGCCACTTCACCCTGGTTAAAGAATGGCCGCTTCTCTTTGAATTTTTCGAAGAAGCAGCTCCAACTAATGTCACTGAATGTCTGTTTTCATCTGAAAGATTCTGTGGGCTTGACTTTTGTTTCATTATAAGTTCAGAAAAGCTTGTACCCTGCTTCTCCACCCTTTGTGTGAGTGATTGGATTAATGTGTCCTCAGTAGGGCTGCTCCTGAAAAGTGGAGTTCCTTGCTTCCTTAATACCATTGCTACTAGAAAATCAAGCTTATAGCTAAAAAGCAAGAGTCTCAAACACACCTAATACAAAACTAGTTCCAGCCCTGGTGCTCTCTCTGCCCTCTGTAAGCAGACAGATTTCCTCACCAGAGTCAGAGAACCAGGAACTTTGGGTATAAATAATGGCGGCAGAATTGGGCCCACACTGAGTCAGCCACAGCCCTTGGCATATCCCCAAGTGAAAGGAACAGTGGGTTGAGAGTTACTTAAGATATGAAGGCTCTAAACACTTTTCCTTTGGGGATGCTTTGACAAACCAGCCAAAGAGCTTCCTTTCCCTTGCCCCTCCTCATCCCAACAAATGACAAAATGTAGGCTGTGCCTCTAGGTGAGTGTGATTCTGGGGAAACAAGGAAAGCAAACAAATACTGCTGATGTGGTCGAAGGGTTCCCAGGCTCCATTTCAAAGGCAGTCCCTTATGGCTTTGTTTGCTCCTGTTTTCCCAGCACAGGTGTTTGCTATCACACAGACCTATTCTGAGATTTCCAAGGAGAGAAGTATTTAGTTTACTGTGGTTAGCCAAGAGTTTCCTACTTTGAAAAAGGGAATAAGTTACCTGTCCACTGGGTATATTTAAAAGCCCCCAATTGTACTGGTATCAAGGTGCTGATGGGGCATGAGTAAGTTCAAGTCAGGTATCTACATGAAGCAGTATTTTTATAATGGCCTCCTCTAAAACAACTTATCAGCACTATTTTTCTTTGTTTGGATTTGTTTCCTCACTAGGACCTTGTGCTTGTCTGCTCCAGGTAGCAGAGGTCAGGCACTGAGGGCTGTGTTCTAGGCAGGTAGGTGGAAAAAGAGTAAATATAATTTTGAGGAAATAGAACATGAGAGGTTCTATACCTGTCCACATCTGACTGGGACTTGCAGGCATTTGAAACTTTCAAAAACGCCTCCCTATTTTACTATTGACATAAACACAACTAAACCATCAAGAGAGCTTTCATTTTGCTTCCTTAACATTTAGTCTTTGTAGTAGCAAAAAGTGCAAAGGTCACATGTTATCTCAAACCATATCTATTCAACTATGAGGAAGAACATATGAGGAGGTTTAGAAGAAAGATTGCCAGACTTAGTAGGGGTCACAAAGGGACAGAGAAGAAAGGGGTGTTAACCCCCAAAAGGGTATACAGGCAAGGTTGCTATTCTATATGCTTCATGCAGCAAAGGGCAGGTAGTCAGACATCTGAGGAAGGAAGAGGCTTTCCATCCCCTCACCCATGATACTGTTCTCAGAAATCATCAATGAAATGTAAAATCCAGTAGCTCTTTCCACTGCTCTTTAGGTATGTATATTTAAATAAAGTGGTTTTAACTTACTGAAAAAGTGCCCCAATTTGAAGTCTTAAAATGTAGGAAGGTAAATACAATACAGGCAATGGAATGTGCCTGAAAATTAGCTTACTATAGGCATTAAGTTATACCTATATGCTGATATGTAAGATGGCAATGTTAGCAAAGACCTTTTTAAAAATTATAATCTATTAGTAAACACTTCCATTGTCCATGAGTCTCTTTACCCTAACGCCCAACACCATACCAAAAGCAAGCGATCAAAGGCCCACGCTTTTGGAGGTAGTAGTCTAGCAGTTGCATATATATAAATTTTCTAAAATTTTGATTATTCTAAGTTGTATGCCATCAGGAAGCATGGCTGACAATGGCAATGTGACATCAAAGGTGAGTGGACTTCACTATATCGGTCTCGAGTTTGAGTAATAGACAGCACCTGTGCACCAATCCTGGGAATTCCTTATTGACTGTTGCTATTAGCAAATCATACATATGGTGCTCAAAAGAACATGTCTAGATCTTGTACTTCTGAAGTGAAGCACTACCCTGGCAGGGGGAAACGAGATCTGGAAAGTGGGCCCAGCTGCAAAGCTGGCATCATGCCCCTCTACTTCTGTGACTGTGGTATGTCTTTTCCCTGAGGGGGTGCCAAAAAGAGCTGAGAGAGCACATACTCATCGCTGTCAGGGACTGTTACATGGATGGTATCTCAACAGTCAGTCCATAGAGGCTTGGAAAAATGAAAATATTTAGTTAGTTGCACACCTACACATAATGACTGGATGAATACCCAAAAGGTAGCAGGAATGGGAATTAGAAGTATAAAAACCATGGAATACTACTCAGATGGAGCTAGAAGGGATCATGTTTAGTGAAATAAGTCAGAAGAAAAAAGAAAAATATTGAATGGTTTCACTTATAGGAGGAATATAAGAGAACCAAATAAGATAGGGAAAAATGTATTGTTTTTACAATATAAAACACAACAAAATAGAACAAAAACAGAAAATTATAAGCAGAAAATTATAAACAGGAAAGGGGGACAGAGAGACATCAGGAGAGAGGGAGGGATATGGGGACTGTGGTGATGACAGGGGAGTGAAGTGGGGGAGGGGAAGTAACATTGTTTTAAAATTAATATAAATTAAAAATATTGAAATATGGGCCTCCCTGATGGCACAAGGGGTTAAATCTCAGCACTATGAAGCACTGGCAGTCACTACAACACAAGTTTGATCCCCGGCCAGGGAAGTGAAACACATGGCACAGCAGATCTTTCCTGTCTCACCTGCTGCTCCCCTCAGCAGTGTACTTCATTCAATCTGCCAGTTCTTCTCCCAAGTCTGTCTCTGGTGAATCCTCTCACTTCCCTCTCTCCCTGTAATTCTGGACTGCACCCCAGCTTTTGTTTGCATAAATAAACAAAATAAATATTTAAACATAAAAATACTGAACAATTTTAATAATGGAATTTGCCTACCATTAATAAATACTCTTTAAAATGCTTATCTTTCACATAAATTATATAAACACTTGTGATTATTTTTTACTAAAGTGGGCATATTATTCAGTGGGGTTAATATTTTTATTTTATAGAAATCTTATTCTTACTTGTTTATACCTCTGATTGTATTCTCATAATGCATGCTGGAGAGGAAGCACTAGGTCAGAAAGTATGAACTCTTTGAGATTCTTGACTTTTATTATCTAATTTCTTTCCAGAAAGGTTTAAACATATCTTTCCCATTAGCATATAGCAGTGCATTATTTCCTGTGTTGGCCATTTGCAATTTGTTTCTCATCCTGAGAATGATCAATCTCAATTAGTATTTTGTTAATAAATAAGTATTTTTTTTCCTTATTGAGTTGGTCACAATGATTATGCAAAAATAATATTAAGGTTCAGATATTTATTGTAATTTTTCCATTTAATGCTTGTTTTCCTAGCAACATGTATATAACCCAGGTGACTTAATGTTAATTCTTGTGTAGAATCTTCCTCTACTGTTTCTCCTTTTTTCTTTTTCTACTGATTTTAGTTTTAGGAAGTTTGTATCCACACCAAGATCAGATAAACACCAAATATTTAATAAATCAAAATTAACTTTATTTCCTGTCAAATCATGTCTCATAAGCCACATAAATTGAATATTTCCACTTATTCACTGGTCAGTTTTTATACAAGTAATACCATTGATATTGCCATTGCACTAAAATTGATTTTAATCTTTCAGGGTAAGTCTTAGCTATTCTCATCTGCTTTTTCTTTCACAATCTTTAGAAACTTTTGGTAAAGTTTCAAGAACAAAAAAGAAAAAGATTTGTTTCACAAATTTGTGGGAGTACAAAATCTCTAAATTATTGGAAATTATTGGTGTATCTACCCAGTTTGTGGTAAATTTTAATTACAATGTTTTCACTGCTTCATCATTAAGTATGTTTGAAATATTTGCTCCTGATTACAAGGATGTACTCATCCATTTCTACTTAAGTATTTTGTTAAAAAAAAAAAAATCACATATGGTGCTGGAGTGTGTCCAAAGCATTTCAACATCTATTGAAATGATCATATGGTTTTCTCATTTCTCTCCTATATGGACTCTCACTCTAGTTAAATTAATCTGCTTGCTCATTTTTTAATTTTATGCTTTTGTGTAAGTCACTATTATTTTTCAACTCAAAACTATTTTAGTCAGGATGTCTAGGTGAAAGTGTTGGAAAACCAAACTACAATCAGCTGAAGCAAAAAAGAAAATATATCTGATCGCTTCACTGAAAACTCCATGAGTAGAGTTGACTCAGGAACTAAAAGGGTGTCATTGAAACTCAGTCTTACCTAGCCTGGTCCCTGAAAATTCAGACTTTCACTCTCACAATTTCGGGGAACGTTGTTTTTCTTTGTAAAGAGCTCTGATATAGTCCTAAGCAATTCTCATGTTGATCCTAAATTGCTTAAATATCCAACCTATGTCAATCCCTCTGGTCAAGCAAAGTTAATTGACTTAGATTTAGGACACTTGTCTACCTTGATGCTGAGAATGACTTGACTGAGAATAGTGACCAAAAAAACAAGAATAGTTTCCAGATGTACACACTCATTAAATGTCTGCTACACATGCTTAGTACCTTAAAATCTTCCAGGGGTGAAGAGATGAAATAAGCAGTCTTCTTCTGACCACATTGTTTCTTCAAGTGCCCGATCTTCTTGACTTTCACCTTCTTTTATTTTGGCAGTTACACTTCAGCAGTTATGTTAGGAAATGGAAGGGTCCTAGTACCTCATAGCTCAGTCTGCTTATAGCTTGAACTGTTTCTCTGTCTCCATAATTCATGGCCTTCCTCTGAGAAGGTGTCTACATTGAGCAGACCTCGGTGTGTCATTGCTTTGAATGTAGCTATGAAGTGCACCTAGGTGTTGCCTTCTCACTTAGTGGTGCTCCCATAGACAAGAGCCTCCTTCTTCTTCAGGGCAGGGGTTTGATTGCTGATGCCAACTAAGGTTCAGGTTCAGGGGCACAAAAACAGTAGATAGCTACACTGCTTCCAAGGCTTTATGCAATCCTTCTCATTGTAGTTCTGGAAACATGGTTCTAAATCTTTAAGATAGGAGGTTGCAACTCTCCTTTTCTAAGCAAGATTCTCACTTTCCCTCTGTCATTTTATTCCCACTTTTACCATACTTCCTCATTTGGGAAGCAGCACCAATACTGACAGTAGTAATGCACAGAAACTCTCTTTCTAGACATAGACCTTAAGAGATGCTCACCGCACTCAGTCATTACACATTTCTGAGGATTCAAGAGAAATTCCTCCAAAGCTGAATAGAAACTACTTTCATTCACCTTTAAGATGCGAACAAATCTATTAGAGGTAAATGTGGTGGACTGTCCTACTTCACAGAAGTGCTGCAAAAATTAGAAATGAAAATTTAGAAGCCAAATGGGCTGTCTTGGTAATCAATCAATCTGACAAACATAAGAGTAGATTAAAGTTAGAACTGCCTTTTGAAAGAAATACAAGTGTAATAGCCAGCAATCATGACAACTTGAAGTGTTTTGGGCTCACTAGAGAAATAACAGTGGGGAGAATGATGCTTTGTGTGGCTTAGGGTAGGGCTGAGGTCAACTGCTCAAAAACAGTTTAATGCCTGGAGGCTGTGGGTGAGGAAGGAGGTGGAGAGGACTGATGGGATAACTTTGGTAAGTTTGCCAAGATTCTGAGCAGGGTTTGGCTGCTCAGGCTATGATGCCTCAGCCAGGTGCTAAGAAGTAACAATACATTCCTTGTGAATCTTTTTGTTTTGCATTAAAACCAGGAGAAGGATTTGGTGGCTTTTACTGATCAGGAAACCAGTAAACACTCTTTACTTGGCTTCTCCTCTCCCTTTCATCTTTTGTCCCTGGCTTCCTTTTTCTGAGGTGTAGTTACACCTCAACAAATCTCCACACCCACCAGGATGAATTTAGAGTTGTGGGTTAAGTTCAGGTTCTATGTTGGCATCAAGAAGATTCATCACAGTTGCTTTCAACTATAAAGCGCACAGTGGAGAAAAAAGGAACATCTCCTGATACTACACTTCACTTGCAGAACTGTTTTTGTATCTGTCTGTCTTGCTCCATCTTGGCAAGAGAAGTTTTATAATCCTTTCCTGCGAAGGGAGGAGAATGTGTCATCATTCTTTCACACAAGTCAAAAATCTTCAGACATTTGGTCTAAGATGCTATGCCTTTTGTGTTTTAAGATAATTATTATCCTTTCCTATAGAACAAAAAGAATCATGGGTGCTTACACAGTGGAGGAGAGGTGATAACACATATCTGAGGAGGTGAGAACCTATTCCCCTAAATCGTATGATAAAAGAGAAAATGAAGATAATTATATAACATTTTATTTCATCACTCAGTTGTCAAATCTGATTACTATACATCTTTTTCATCATACTCGCAAATGAACAGACATCATGCACTATTATATAAGAGATGCCAAGGAAATATGTTCTAATGAAATATTGACCTAAGTCTGGTTAATGCTATGCTGCTGGGCTTTGTCTAATGTGACACTGTCCACTGAAAATCATGAATTCAGTGTGCAGGAGTCCCCAGATCTTAACTGACACTACTCTCCTGTACAACTCTCTGTTTTCACGTTCTAGAAAAATTGAGACCATGAAGATAACAACCATGCTAGAGGCTTCTTTAATACCTGAAATGTGTTTGGCAGTTAGATGTCTTTAGATTCTTTGAGGTATACGGAGCAAATTTGAGCTGGTTTGGAAATGAGCCACACATTCCCAGATTTTACTTCTTGAAACTCCTAAATATATTCTGATACAGAGAATATTAATATCACCTACTGTATCAAAGTATATAGAAGTTGGTGATATTGAATCTATAACATTTTAACATTTAAGAAAATGTAGTGGAAGCTGAGGGAGATAGAGGATCCTAATGGAGCTTCTCTCTTTGCTTCACTTCAAGTACTGTGCAGAGAACCCTGCTCTTCCAGGAGTCTCACTGCAATCCAGTCTGAATGAGGGGATGAGTGTTTGAATGATATAACGTAATATCAGTCCCTGCATCATCCAAGACCTTAAACACAATTAATGTTAGGAAATGTCTAGGAAAGTAGAACGTATATCGAGAAAGGGTGGTTTAGTTTGGAAAGAAGCATATTGAATAATAGAAAACCATTTAATCCCGGAACATTGTTATTTTTACAATATAATTTTAAAAGAGTAAGGCAGAATTATCAAAAGAGCTGTGCTGAGGTACAGGAGTTCCGAGACTGTGGAATGGCAGAGGCCCTGCTGAAGCTCTGTGCAGTGACAGAACAGAGCAAAGGAGAGAGACAATAGAGGCAAAAGCAGGAAACAGAGAGAGAGGAGAAAATGAATTTTAAAGGCTGTTAAAATAGGTGGAACGTTCTATTTCCTTCTTTGTCATGATTTTTTCTGCAACTGATGAGAAAGACCATGTGTTATGATATTGTCTGGGAAAGGACATATATCTATTATACATGTCCTTGTATGTGCCCCTTACAGTCATAAGTGACTTATTTTACCATGACAGTGTTGGAGGGTAAATTACTGCTCTAAGATTATTTATAGACAGTGGTTTGAATCTGAACATTTCTTTTCCTTGTTTGGGTGATGGACCCTCTGATATCAAATTTCCTCTGTCTGCACTGTTGTCCCATGAAACTACTTGATTCTAGTGAACACAAAGCTTGGCAGTCCTTGATGAAGCATATTTATGAGTTAAGTCCAAATGAATCCAAAACATATGGATTAAATTTCCTTGAAATATCTAAATTAAAGGTGGAAAGCACTTCGAAGAATGCATTGGGGATCTGCTGTTCCTCAGGCCAATTTTAAAGTTCAAGCTATTTTTTTTCCAATTAGGGGAGCTCCAGGTTTGCCTCTGTGGCCCAGTGCTTAAAGGTCTCCATCTTGGCTCTCCCCAGGTTGCTACTATCCCCAGGCAGAGACACCCTGATATTCCAGGGGTCTCACTGCAATACAGCCGCTGATGCACCAGTCTGAATGGGGAATGAGTTTTTGAGTGATATAACGTAATTTCTTTTTAGAGTCCCTGCATCATCCAAAGCCTTAAGCACAACCAACGTTAAGTATATAGTAATGAAGAGGAAGTTAGGAAGACATTCCTAAGAACAAAGATTCCATTGGCCCTTCCTCTTACAAGTCAAAGTGAATGTAGATTTGAAGGAAAAACAAAACAAAACAAGAAACGTTATCACGGTTTTATAATTGTTTTTAAAGATTATTTTTATGCACATAAGAACTGTTATATAGGTCAGAGGTGTGTGTGGTGGGGGTGAGGGGTGAGAGGATTGTTATAGAAAGAGTGGGGAGCAGAACAAGGACAAATACCAAATACTGAAGTACACAGCTGAGGGGAGCAGTGAGCATCAGGAGTTTTTGCCCCATGTGGCCAGCTGACTTCCTGGGGGTCAGAACTCAGGCCACAATAGCAATAGCTCTGACTTAACACTTGCACTGCCAGGGAGGATGCATAACTTCTTTATGTCCAAATAAACCACACTTGGGACTTTTGGAACAAGTATATGATAGCTGACTTTAACCCAAAATGTTGAATTAATGTTTTTTGTCTCTTTTTTATTCCTTTTAGCAGTTGGTATCTTAACTATAATAGAGAAAATAATTCAAATAAAAGTGCTTCAAATATCTCCTGAAAATTAATTATTTCCCTTGATCATCTAAATATCAGACTGTAATGAACCTGCATACATTTCTTTTAAAATTGCCACAGTTTTTGGGCGTTCCCTGGTGGTGCAACGGGTTAGCACGCAGTATTACAAGCTAGCCGCAGCCACTTCAGTGAGTTAGATCCCTGGCTCTGGAGCTGACTCACATGGCACAGCATACCTCTTCTATCTCTCCCACTGCTCCCCTCTGCAGTGCACTTTGTTGATCTGCCTGTTCTGCTCCTACTCTGTCTCTGGTGTACCCCAGTTCTGTATGCATAAATAAATAAATCTTTAAAAAAATTCTGTGGGGGCGGAACTCTGATAAGAAATATAAGGGAGGGCCACCCTGGCTGTGCAGGGGTTAAGCTTCAGTGCTATCAAGCTATCACCACTACAGCAACTGCAGCAGGCATCTGATTCATAGCACAACAGACCTCTCTAGTGTCACCCACTGCTCCCCACTCAGCAATGTATTTCAGTAGGTCTGCCTGTTCTGCTCTTCACTCTCCTACACCTCTGGCCTACACCCCAGTTTAAGGTCAGCGATTTCTGGCCCCACCGTGAAAGCTGTGGTGGGCCTCTAAGAAAAAAAGCCTCAGAGAAAAAAGAGTTCATAGGCTTTTCAAGTGGCTGAGTGATAGAAACTGCTCCATGTTTTGCTGCTGTCGCAGCCTGGCAGGGAAGGCAAAACCCCAGACCTGGGTGCCTCATTGAGCTGTGTGAGTGTGACCATTTGTTGGGTCATTTGGCTTCTGCCTGCTGCTGCTGTTTTGAGTGTCACTTGTCTGATGCTGTGCTGGGGCATCTTGGAAGCTCAGGGAACATCTTCTGTTGTGTCTTCTGCTGTCTTTGTGAGTTGGTCTATTGTTTGGCTGCCACATGCAACAAGGTCCACAGTGGCCAGGAGACGCCAGCTTGGGAGCTTGGCCTGTTGTTTGAGAGGGAGCTCGGTGTCCTCAGAGACAAGAAGACATCATCTTGGGAGTGTTTGTGTTTAGGACTTTAAAACACTGGACA
The DNA here is from genome assembly GCF_000260355.1 of Condylura cristata. Lineage (NCBI taxonomy): Eukaryota > Metazoa > Chordata > Mammalia > Eulipotyphla > Talpidae > Condylura > Condylura cristata. The sequence goes on along the minus strand of NW_004567106.1, from coordinate 2,975,927 downwards.
CTACTTTGGATGAGGTAAATGGTCATTTTGGACCTCAGTAAATCTTTTTTCCCCCTGGTTTGTTAAAGAAATTGTATTATTGTTCTTTGAACATGAGTAGTCTTGCAACTGTGTTCATGGTTAAAGAACCCTGAAGATGACCAGTAAGGTAACTGGGCAGTTTTAGTGCCCTTTTATTGCCCAGTATTACTTCTCGTATAGATTTTTTTTTTCACTACAAAGACTACGTTATTTTGTTTTCAGAATATTATAATAATAATTTTCTCTCTGGTCTTCTCTTCCTGGCCTCAACAAAATATCTAGACAGGTATGTTGATATTTGGAAGTCAATAAATGGTAATTGGCTATATTAGTATCCAAAGACATAGTTTTCACTGGGAAAAGTGATTTTCCTCAGGTTAATACATTGAGGACAAAGTATTGCCAAAATTGAACCTTCTCAGAATCTGAGCAAACACGCATTTATCAGAATGCAAGGCTGTAATAGCACCTTTGGAATCAAGAACAATCAAGTTTTGTGGTGACTAATGTGCTGCTTCTGTTTGGTCAGGGCTGGGCTTGACCCATAAGATTGCAAATGACTCAGGACACGTCACTATAATTAAAATTACCTGAAGGAAAAGGAAATATTTTCTCCCTCTCACCTAAAGGAAATGCAAAAAAAAAAAAAAAGTCTGCACTTAGTGATGTTTAAAACTCATTTCAAAGAATTTTAAAATTTATTCTTTTTTAAATTATCATCACAAATAATATCTTCACCCAAATAAACCTTTGCCAAGTAAATTTCAGTTTTCAGGCATGACAAAGTTCTCATCCTTTTACTCTTTTGCAAATGTTTACTTCTAGTCTTAACACTTGAAGACCTTACAATTTATAGAGATGAATTCAGAAAAAAAGATTTTGATAAACTGATACTGGAGGGCAAACAAATTCAGATGATTTACATCAGAAGGCATATTTTGCAGCCAGAAATATCTGCAATTGTTGTTTGTCCCTAATGAGTAAGGTAATAGCTAACTGTTCCCTTCTCTATGAAGTCATTACTTTTCTGTCTAGATTTTATCCTGGACAACCTTGCATAGGAGGGAAATTATGAAAACATTGGAACAGATGACGCCCTTGTAATGTATTCTCAATGACCCTCAAATAACTGTTCAGATTTTAGTCTAGAACAAAACAATACCTCTCCTGAGTCTACGAACTTCCCCAGAGAGACTGAGCGTTTTAATAAGAAGAGGTTGTCCCAAATAGAGACACTGAATGTATGATGACTGTTTTAGGGTGTATCTGTTCCGTGCAGATATTTCCTCCATCCTGTCATCATCTTCCAGGCTTCCCAGGCCAGACCTCCCTGGGCCTTGACCCCCTGGCTCTCTCCCACAGGCTTTAAATCTGGCTCAATCTTGCGTTCTGACTGGAGGGAGCAGTGGGATTCTCCATTAAGTATTCAAGCCTGACATCTGGTTTTTCCTCCATATTTCTCTAATCAAGTTATTGGAAGCCAACTTTTAGTGGCAACCCGTTCTCAGAAAGAGTACTCATTCTCCTTGCTCACATTATGCCTTTAAAGAGAGGAGGCAAGATTAAAAACAACAACAAAGGTATATCTTAAAACAAAAATAGAATCTCTTAAAACAGCAATCTTTATTTCTTGTATCTTTACATGTAGGTGTGGTTTTGGAGAATAGTGGAACCTTTATTTGTTCTATATGCTCTTTAGTCTACGTGCATACACATGTGTTTTTAATGGGTACAATTAACAGCTTCTTTGTACCAGCAGACCAATATTATCTTAATATTATTAATACTGGAGTGATTAAAGGATTATCTAAAGGAGTAAATTTCATAAGAAAATCAGCCATGTCACATGGACTGGAGTAGTATAGATGTAAAACAGTAGATGATTCTACTGTGTTTTGTTGGTTTTTACACCTACTTCTTCAGATGACTACTATGACCCGTGTTATATGTGCTTCACATGTGGGTGCTTCTATGCATGACTGAGCAAGTACCCTTGCTTTACACATCGATGAAATACACAAAGTTTCTGTTTGGTCAATTTCGAAGATTCTATGGGTTTATGAAAACAGTGTGATAAAAGCAATTGTTTTGTCCTTTGTTAGTTAACCATTGTTGACCTCTTTTTAGCATACTGATAGCCTCCAGAGAGTAATTAATGAACAATCCATACCAAATCCATACCAGCTTTATATCTGACTCCCTGCAGCCATATTGACAATTAACTAAGTAATTCATTCTTGAGAGTAATAACATTTTCCAAGAATGGAGTTTTCTTGACTCTTGGAGAAGCGCTGTAAAAAGGCTGCTTCTAAACCCATCACTAGCACGTCATGTGACCACAGTTAAGTTCTATCATTTCTCTGAACCTCCATTTCCATACTTGTCAATGGGAATCATAACTTGTGTTTCAATGTCATGATGATTAAATAAGACCAGATATGACTCAAAGTAGAGCCCAATAAAGGTTGATCAAACTTCTTAACATCCATGGGCTAATTTAAATCCCTTTTATTTTCTTTCAGTATAAAGTAGAGAGCTCAGGGAAAGATACAAAAAATGTTGTTACAAATTTGTTCAATTTATCTAATTTTCACCAGGTACTGGATATTATTTAGAAATGTGTTCATAGAGCTTGCCTGCTTTGATAGAGACAGAAACTAGGATCACTGAGTTTTATGTTTCTCAAAACTTTGAAAATATGCTCACAAGGATTTGAATGGGCAGAAGTGTCACAAATATTTAGTTACATATTACAAGTACAATATTGTAATCTTGACAGATAAAAATCACTCAATCTAAATGGTAGAATAGTGGACACCAGGTTTTTAGCTTTTCAAGTTGTCTAAAATAACTAAATATAATTACTAGTGACATATCATAGACAATGAATACACTATTATTTTTCCCTATAGAGGAAGCCTAATCCAAACTGAATTTAAGAGTCACTTGAAATGCTTTTGTGTAATAAAATCAGTCAGAATACATTTAAAAATAAGCCATATTTATTCTCCCATTTGAATCAACATATTTGAATCAACACTATTAAGAATGTTAAGAAAAACTCTCTCATCCACTTCCATATTACATAGCCAGTAATATTATTATATTGCATATATTGCATCTTTTTTTTTTTTCCTAACCAGAACTAGCAACAAATGGAACCAGGTGGATGATTTCAAGAATAAGAAAGCTAAAGGTAAAAACAATAATGTAATACATGTTTGCTAAAGTCTAGCAAAATAAATTCAAAGAAAGTATATAGCAACACACACAGCCCTAAAGAAAAAAAAAATGATTGTACACATTTAGATCATCATTTGAAAGATTATGAATGAGAGAAGAGAGAAAAAATTAGTTATGGAAGTTGATATAGCTCTTTAACCATGACTCGCAAAATTGGTCTAGGGGAGAGAAACAAAAAATCTAGACTAGAACTTCAGTGGCCCTCCCTGGTGGCACAGTGGGTTAAAGCAGAGCACTAAGAAGCTAAAGCCACTTTAGCATGAGTTAAATCCTAGCCCCAGAGGTGACCCACATGACACAACAGACCTCTCCTGACCCACCCGCTGTTTGCTGCTCACCTTAGTCATGTACTTCATCATTAGGCTTGTTCTGCTCCCCACTCTGTCTCTGGTGAATCCTCTTACTGTTTCTACACCTCTGGCCTGTACTCCAATTTTGTATGCATAAATAAATAATCTTAAAAAAAATTCACAAAGATCTTGACTCTATGCACTTACATGTGTTGAAAAACAAACATGATGGAAATAATTAGTATGCTCTACTGGTCCACTTCAGGACATTGGCCTGGAAACCACAAAAACACTAGTTCAAAGAGCTCATGCATCCCTATTATGATAGCAGCATCATTTATAATAGAGAAGGTATAGAAATTACCTAAATGGCCACGAGGGGATGAATTGATAAAGATATGGTATATAGAGTCTTTCTGCTGGCTCAAGGGGTTAAATCACAGCACTGTGAAACTATCCACAGCCACTGCAGCATGAGTTCAATCCGCAGCCAAAGAGCTGACCCACATGACATAGCAGACGTCTCCTGTCCCACCTGCTGCTCCCCTGAGCAGTGTATTTTGGTCAATCTGCCTATTCTGCTCCCCACTTGTCGCTGGTGAATCTTCTCATCCCTATACCTCTGGTATGTATCCCAGTTCTTGTATGTATAAATAAATAAATAAATAAATAACTTTTTTTTTTTAAGATGTGGTATATATTGTGTAACCTAATGAATACTTCAGTCAAAAACAAACCACGTGTATGACAGTGGCCCCAAAGGTATATGCCACATAATCTAGGTATGTGGTAGATATAGCATCTAAGTTTGTGTAATTGCACTTTATGAAGTTTGAAACACTTCAAAATCATCAAACAATGCATTATTCAGAATAAATCTCATCCAAGAATTGCTTTGTTACACACGCATAAAATACAATGACATCTACACATTTGTGACAATATAGATTAAAGTTGAGGATACTTTGTTAGGTGAAATAAGTCAGAGAAAAACAATTACTTTGTGATTGTACTTATATGGGGAATACAAAGAAATCAAGTGTATAAATAAAACTAAGCAAAAACAAACTCTTGAATATAGAAAACAGACTGGTGCTTTCCAGAGGGGGAGAAGGCTAAAGAATGGGGAAACTGAGCACACTGGTCAATTGTATGGTAATGAATTGAAACTAGACTGCAGGGGGTGATCACAATGTAGTATAAACCAAGGTCACATTTAATGTTTTACACCTGAAATTTAGATAATGCTATAAACCAATGTTACCTTAACACAAATTTATTTTAAGAAATTGGTGTTTTGTTAACTTGTGGTACATAGGTTTGTGTTCTTATATTTTTTTTTTAATATTTATTTTATTTATTGATGCATACAAAAGCTAAGGTACAAGCCAGAGGTGTGGAGAGCGGGGGCATGAGAGGATTCAACGATGGTAGAATGGGGAGCAGAACAGGAGTATCTTCTGAGGGGAGCAGCAGGCAAGACAGGAAAGATCTGCTGTACCATGTGGGCTCACCTTCCTGGTCTGGGATTGAACTCATGCTGCAGTGGTGGCCAATGTTTTTTTGGTCTGAGACTTAACCCCTTATACCACCAGGGAGGCCCAGGATTGTGCTCTTAAACCTGTGTTTAACAATGGATTGCCTGTGGGGGAGGGGTGGGAGAATTTTAGTATCTGCTGACTTACTACCCTTTATAGCCAATTTCTACCAGCCAAACTTATATTACTGAAGTAAAGTTGGGTAAAATGTCAATATTTAACACTGACAAGTCCACTCCAGCAAACC
>NW_004567106.1:2964314-2969518 GCF_000260355.1 Condylura cristata | reverse complement strand
TAAGAGCATGTGTATTTTCACTTTATGAAAAAATATAATTTATTGAAATCAAACACACATTGCTGATTAAAAAGAAGTTCAATATAGAACCCAGTGGATACTGCTTTAAAAAAAAAAGTCTTATTTATTTATTTATTTTTGTATAGAAGAACTGGGGTGGAAGTCACAAATGTGGGAGTGAGACAATTCATCAGAGACAGAGTGGGGAGCAGAACAAGGAGATCTACTGAAATACACTACTGAGGGGAACAGAGATGAGACAGGAGAGGTCTGCTATCCCCTATGTGGGTTAGCTCCTGGCTGGGGTCAAATCTCAAGCTGCAGTGTGATAGAGCTGAGACTTAAACCCTAGACCACCAGAGAGCCCCATCAATGGATACTTTTTTTTGACATTTTGTGCTTGTGAACTTTATATGTATCCACTAATATAGGTATAATGCATATGTATAAGTGCATACAACAAAAAATTAACACCATGTTGACTAAACAAGAGAAGAATCCTCATTAATGATCTAACAGGGATGCTTCTATAATATTAAACATTATTTGTAAAGAATGGAAATGCATTCAGGGAATAATTATAAATAAGGTATAATAATTAGAATACAAATGTAATAAATATTTAAAATTATCCTACTGAATACTTAGAAAATTCAAAAGAATAAATTGAAAATTATTAGAACAATATTATTTAGTAAGGAAGTCATAAAATTAAAAAAATAGTCTTCTATGTGCAAATAACTTACAATTAAAATAAAAAAAACAATTAAAATTGTTTGAAAGAAGTCTCTTTATACTATACAAGTAGGAATTATATATTTTACTTTATCTCCATATAACTGTTCCTGACTTTTTTATTGCCATTTGCTGATAAGACTGTTTTTAAGTCTTAAACTCTGTATCTGGAATTATCTTTGTTGGAAAGATAAGTTTCCTGGAACAGCAGAATGTTGGATTTTGTTATGAAATCCATTCAGCCTCTCAATATCACTTAATTGTTGATTTCAGCTGTTTACATATAAGGTGATTATTGAGACAGAAGCACTCATTACTATTTATTTTTTCTGTAGTTTATGCTTATTTTTTTTTAATTAGGGATTTTCTTTTGTTTCATTTCAGTTCCATTCCCATTGTCTTATGTGTTATTTTCTATTGAGTTTTGTGTAAAGGTTCTACTGAGGTTAGTATATGTTGTACTATTTAATGTTTATGTAACCCTTCGGGGAGTCTGGTCTCAAATCTTCCACTTCCATGTTGTATTTTATGTGTCTGTTATCTTTTTTAGTTGTTGTTCTGTTAGCACTTCTTTCATGTATGGCTTGGTGTTGATAAATTCTTCTAGTTTTTGCTTCTCAGTGAAGTGGCTCACTCTTCTTCTGTCTTAATGTTGACTTTGCAGTGTGGAGGACATGAGGTTGGGGACTTGTTCTTTGAGCACTTTAAATACTTGCTATCCTTTTTTTCTTGCTTGTAAGATTTCTACTGAAAAGTCCACAGTCTATTTGGTGTTCCTTTGTGGGTTACTTTTTCTCCACCCCCCTTTTTTTTTTTTTTTAATATTCTTCCCTTGTCATTGGCTATCAAAAGTTTTATTTAAGGGTATTTTGGAGTGTGTTTCTCTGGTTCTAGTTTGTTTGGAGTTCTGGGTCTTTTGGATTAGAGCATCTGATTTATAGCAGTCTGAAATAGTTATTAAAAATTATTTCCTTAAATACAATTTCTATGCCATTCTCTTTGCATCTTATATCACCCTGGTGATATAAATGTCACTTCACTTTTGATTATTTTAACAGGCTTTTATACTGCTTTTAAATATTTGTGTTCTTTTTTCTCTTTGCTGTTCTTTTGTATACTTCCTAACATAGTGCTTTAGAGCTCACTAATTCTCTCCATTACATGAGTTTGTCTGCTGTTGAGGACCTTTTACATTTTTAAATTCAGATAGCATATTTTTAGATCTAATAGTTCCAATTTTAACAGTCTTATAGTTTATTGATCTTTATTTTGTTCATTTCACAACTTTTTTTTTTTAATTCAACAAGTATTTTTACAACTGTTACTTAAACTCTTCTTCAAGCATATTCTTTACTTCAGTTGGCTTAAGATTTTCTTAGAGTTTTTTTTTTGTTTTGTTTTGTTTTTTGCTTTCACAGGACCAGAGATTAGCCATATTAGGAAGCTATCTTTGAGTCATATCTGTGATACAATAAAAAATGTTTCCTCAATAAAAAAAGGAAAGAAAGATTTGAAAAGAGGTGCCCTTTACAAATAATCTTATCAATTAACCATCTAAATATTGGGATGCATTTTATGTACACAAATATAATACCATGAATTATGATATACGAAGATAGATTATATGAGTAAGAATTAAATGTAAGAAAAAAAAAACTAAAAAAAAGAACTAAAAAAAAAGTTTACTTCTGGGAGGTCATAAATTGATACCTATATTCTAGTTGGATAAGATATTCACTCATCAGTATCTTAAAATGATCCAGTATTGACAAGATTAAAGGGATTATAAAAGATACCTGTCAAATGTTAAGGTGTTCTAAAAAAACATTTTTTATTTCCCCTACCCTACTTGTGCTCTTGAATTAAATGACACATTTTTCCCAGTGAAAGGAAAATATACATACGTATATATTTATATGGTATGTATATGTGTTTATACATGTAGTATGTATATACTACTTAGAATGTATCTAAAAATCTAGAGCCCTCCTTCTGGAAAGTTGTGGCATGAAGGCCAAGGGGCTGCCCAGAACATCACCCCTACTTCTAGTGGCATCGTCAAGGTTGTGGGCAAGGTCATCCCTGCCCACAGGATGAACAGGAAGCTGACTAGCATACCCTGTGTCCCAACCCACCACACATAAGCTAGAAACCTGAGACCTCTCCTAACTGAGGTCTGGTACTCAGTTCCACAGACTTCTTGTGGTCAGTGCAAGTGATAGTGGGTGATGGGCATTTTACTTTCTGACACTAGTGGCCTCCTTGAGGCTGGCAGTGATGGGAGCAGCATGGTTCCCTCTGGTTCAGGCTGTAGGGGGAGCATTGGGGCTCCACAGGGTCAGGGCCAGAGCTGTGACTTCCTTCAATTGAAGGCAGTGGAGTGGGCCCTGGATTTGGTGCCTGGATCATGGAATGGATTGATCAGGCACAAGCTGAAAAATGGTCCAACAAGCTATAGGATTGAAAATGGCCTAATTAGGAGCCCTTTCTGGTGTTGCAACGAGTTAAAGCACAACACTATCAAGCTAGCAGCAGCTGCTTTAGCACAAGTTCGATCCCTGGTCAGGGAGGTGACCCACAAGGTGCAGCAGGCCTCTCTTGACCCGCCCCCTTTTCCCCTCAGCAGTACACTTAATTGATCTGCCTGTTCTGCTCCCCACTCTGTCTCTGGTGAATCCTCACTCCTCTGCACCTCTGGCCTGTACTCCAGTTTTATATGCATAAATAAATAAATATTTCTTTAAAAAAAAAGAGACAATGGTCCAATCAGACTATTAGGTGGGGGACAGGGAGCTTGAAGAAGACTGTAAGGCAGGACAAGAGACAGCTTGTGGCTTGCTCAGATTCACTCTGACTTGAACTCTGGTGGACTCTCACTTTTGTAAAGGGCCTCTTGTTGTTCCAGGCCTCTGAAGAGAAGCTTGGGCTCTTATACTGTGTTCATGCTCTGATGAATTCTGACTCCTAGTTCTGGCTGCAGAGGAGAGGCGCTCAGACTCTGAGGCTCGCAGACTGTTTCTGCCCTCCAAATGAGAAGGAAACAGCAGTCGGTAGACAATCTCCAAAGGAAGAAGAGAAGTTAAAAAGGTTCACAGAATAGCTAAAGAGCTTTGCAGAGGCTGGGCTGGCGGCACCTGCCTCCAATCTGTCTCTAAGCACCAAGAGCGCACGGCCTGGTGTCTCAGTGTTACCAGTGCAGGGCCAGCGGCTCACAAAGAGCTCTGACTGGTAGTGATAGGACAGATTTTTTTTTTTTTAATTTGTGGTAACATTGTTATACTGTACCATATATCACTCAGAGACAGCTTCCTGATATGGCTAATATCTGGTTCTACTGAAGCAAAAAACAAAGCAAACAAGCAAAAAACTCTAAGGAAGTCTTAAGCCAACTGAAGTGAGGAATATGCTTGAAGAAGGGTTTATGTAAAAGTTGTAACAATATTTGTTGAATTGAAAAGAAAAGTTGATGTAAAATGAGAACAAAATAAAGATCAATAAGCTATGAGACTGTAGTCTAGCACTGTGGACAGGTGACAGGCACTCTGAGAGCGGCCTTTGCTCCTAGCACTGCTGCTCATAGCTCGCTGGTCCAGTGTCATTTGCTGTCCATCCGGGCCTTCAGACTGCTACGTGGGCTGCTATGTTGTCATCTTAGTGGCTGACAGTGAGTATTCAGCTGTGGTGAATTGCATCCTGGCACGCTGCCTACCAGCTGCCTCAAGCTCCAGGCCTTTGCTGGAGGGCAGCAGCATCCTGGTGAAAGGTCTTTTGCTTAGGACTTCTGCACACGATGTAGGTGAGATAACTAGCCTCTTGTGGCCTTGAGAAATCCAATTTCTCCTGTTTGTTAAAATTTAATAAAAAATAAAATGTTGTTCCCTGAGACAGTGCAGTTTTGCAATTGTGTGTGCTGTTGAAAACCTAGAGGCAGTGATGTGTCTTCTATTGGACACTGTCTCTTAGACTTGTTTTAAGTTGTGGATCTGACCTGCCCACTGGAGAAAGCCTCCAAATAAAATGGTGAAACAAGCACCCCAGGGGCCCCTTATGGGCATTCTGGGCTACACTGAGGTCGAGGTTGTATCCTGTGATTTGAACAATGATATCCACTCTTCTACATTTGATGTTGGAGGTGGAATTGCACTCAGTAACCACTTTGTCAAGCTCATTTCCTTGTATAGCAATGACAATGAATTTGACTAGAGCAACAGGGTGGACCTCATGCTCTCTTGGAGCCACTAGCTCCAAGCAAAGCATAAGAAGAGAGGTGCCCTCAAGTGCTAGGGTGTCCCTCCCCTACTCATCCACACTGAGACTCTCCTGACATGTCACATTTCCATCCCATGGCCCTAGAGAAGGGAAAGGACCTAGGGGTCCCTGTCTTGTCATGTTCCACCAATAAAGTACACTGAGCACAGCTATGTGTGTGTGTATATATATATATATATATATATATATATATATATATA